>NW_019473406.1:0-2039 GCF_002814215.2 Seriola lalandi dorsalis
AAAAAAAAAGTATAAAATATCCTACTGACCACACACAGCCCACCAGGGGCCACAGTTCCCTCCAAACTGGAGACCAAATAACCATGTTATATTTGGCATGGCTCTTCTCTCTCTCATGCTTCAAATATTAGCATAAGATTTGGAGCAGTTCGCTCAGTCCTACTTAGACCCTCTCACGGGGAAACTAACAGTTACAGCTAACTGGGGAAAAGGTAGTCCAGCTACTGCACACAATTAGCACTGAATGGTTTGCCAAGGCTGCTGCAGTCAGCTTTTCGAGCAGCAATAGTGTATTTTATATACTTAACCAATGGTATCTCTGAAACCAATTACAGGTTTTCTCATTGAGACTTTAGTGTCTTTAATACTGATTTTAAAATTACTTTTTCATCCTTATATTTTCTTTCTTTTTGGTCTGACCATAGTTTTGTTTGTTGGATATTTTTAGTTATTGTGATATTTGTTAGGTATCCTATAACTTAGTATATGTGTTGACATTATGGAACACCATTTCTGTCCATCCACATCACTTGTGTTGGAGGTAAATGACATTTTGCAGTCCAGCTCAACACATTTCAAAAAAAAAAAGAAAGAAATCCCAGAGTCACAAAAGGCTACCTTGAGTGGTATCCAACAGGGATCTGGGTTCAGTCCACATTCAAGTATATTCCAGGAGATAATACTGAGTCACAGGTGTCATTCTCATTATCTTTGCTTGCATGGCTTCAGAAATTCTGAACATGTCAAAATACAATTAGTACGCCGTCCATGTGCCCGGGACTTTGGTTGTAAAAATGGTATTAAGGCTAACAACCTGCAGGTCTTTATCTGCAAAGTGGAAGAATTGGTGGGATTCCATTTTATTATATCCAGTCTTCAACCACTAGTCTCTGTCCTCTCCGCGAAATGACAAATTCAGCCACAAAATCCCAAAAAGGCCACTTTCCATAAGGCGATTTTCCGAATTTCTCCCCTGTGGTCCATGCTGGAGAGGTCATGGAGAGGTCTTGGAATTTTCTGGCCCGCAGTCGCCCCTCTCTCCTCGCAGGCTGTGGTGCAGCCCTGCATGGAGCTGATTTTCACACCGCAATATCTTAGTTCCTCTCCAAACTGGGGTAAAGTTTGAACACTTTATATATCCACTCTGAGTAGAAAGCAACGTTGACAAAAAGTGCGGGCTGCGATGAGGCACATTTTGTCCTTTGGATGCTCACACCGATGATGACTTTGCGCTCATGTTCCTGGCAGACCAATGGACCTCCATTGTCTTTCTGCAAGACGGCACATTAAAATTGATTATACTCCACTGTACATGTTCAAACTCAACCAAATTCCAAATGACGGAAAAAATTTCATTGGGACTATTTCTTCAGCAGAAAGTAGTTCCAAGGAAAATTAGATACCTAGCCATGCCATGGTATTTGTTATTTGGGTGAATGACCTTTTGAATACTCAACATTGATGTTGTATTCATCTGTTTCATGATATAAACATTGATTTGTTACACTTACATCACATACACCTTCTCCTCTATTGCCACCGGCACATATTCTGCTCTCCCCAGCATCCCCTTTGATTTGTGAGCACATGTCATTGTTGACCATAGGCATCGTTACAGTGTTCAGTGCCTCATCATATCCTGTGTCTGAAGAGAGAAGAAAAACACAAACCAGTGAGTTTAATGGGTTAAACATACGCATTTTGTTTGAATAATGGTTGAAATGGAAGGGGGCATGGCATATTGGTGAAAGAAGGCAGTACCTTTGGTTTCCCCCCATCCATACATGGTGCAGTTGGTGCCTTCGGTGATGTGACAGTCTTTTACAGGAAGATGGATAGTGGAGGCACCCTCCGACACAGGCGCAGGACTAGAACATACGTAACAGTAGATCACGTATAGTCACTTAACATGCTGTATGCAGCCATCACAGAATGAAACGAGGTCTTTCATGCATTTAGAGTGCCAGAGTTAACCAAAATGGCTTGGCTTAGGATCTTAAACATCAGTGGAAACCGTCCGTTTGGATGACAACTTACTC
>NW_019473407.1:0-2038 GCF_002814215.2 Seriola lalandi dorsalis
AGAGAGAGAGAGAGAGAGAGAGAGAGAACCTAAAAGGATGAAATCACATGTGAGTCGTGCATGCCTGCCAGCATGTCTGCTGTAAGCCTCCTCTCGACTATACGTGTGTTAATGCGTTTGCATTAGCTGTGCATTTGCATGTATTATCATATTTATTTATCTGTCTTGAATATGTGTAATTAATGTGTCAGAATCTGCAAAAAATCAGTTTTACTGGCCAAGTATGTGAACACAAAGAAGGAGTTTGGTTCCAGCTGCTGGTGACGCTCATCTCAATCAGGTGATAGCTATTTATGAGGAAGATGACATGGAAACTGCTCCTGTGTCTGGTAGTTCTTGAGGATATGGTTCTGCAGCGCCTGCTGGAGGGGAGGACTTGAGAACGGCTGTGTCCGGAGTGTGAGGAATCTGTGATGATTTTCCCTGCCTGGTTCTTGAAGAGTCCAAGAGGGTTGGCAGAGGGGCGCCAGTGTTTTTGTCTGTTGTCCTTGCACAGTCTTGCGTATTCCTACATATGTATGTGTGTTTGTTGTTACTACAGTTTGTTCCAGCACAGTATATGACCAGGGTAATGATGTGCAAAGAGATGATGTGCAGCCACCCACTTTCACCAGGAGGGTCACAACCCTTGGCCTTGGATGCACCCTTGCATACGTTTGCGTGTGCGTACGTGTGTCTGTTTCAAGCCAATGTGGCTGGCGTCTGCTCACTCCTCTATCCACTGCAGGCCGTCTGCCGTCTTTTATTTCTGCTTTAATGACCTATAAAGGGACTGTTACTTTTTAAATAAACCATAAAGCACGGGTCATAAAAGGGGAGTGCAATGCTGGGCACAGGCCAAGCTCTGAGAGAAGTGTGTGTCTCAGTGAGTATGTATGCTGGGGTGTGTGTGGGTGTGTGTGAGTGTGTGTGTGTGTGTTTGCACATGTTGCATATGCAGCAATGTGCCACAGCACACAAAGCTAAACCATCAGCCCAACAGATATTACAGTCTGAGAGAGCTCTGGATCAACTGCATGTCAAATGCAAGTCTGTGAAATGATAAACCTACATAAGTGGTGACCTTGCTTCACATAGAGATGAGTGGGTGGGTGAGGAGCAGGTCCAAGGCTAGAGCTTTTTTTTTTTTTTCAAGCCACTGTCTCTGAGCTGCTGTAGTGGGTGTAGAAAGAAGCGAGCCTGGGGCGGCTTCAGTAGCTCTTCATACAATGAATAAACCCCTTTACAGCAACTTGTATCACGAAGGACTCTTTTATATTCCCACGACCGACACAGGGAGCTTATGAAAGTGCTTAGAGATGCTGAGAAGTGGTTGAGGCAGGTTCAACCAAGCACTACTGACAGTAATATATGGGTCTTAATAGGTGCATGCTGGTGATATCTGCAGGAGGTGTAATTTCAGTAATGCTTGTGACAGAAAAAAAGAAAAAAAAAAGTTTAGGAAACAGTAAAGTGTCTGTCTTAGAAGAAAGGTCTTTGCACCATGCATATTTACGTCTTAGTTAGAGGATTGTGTGGGTGCAAGTCATCCCTCCCTGTCTCTCTCTTCTACCACCTCCTTATGCGCAGCGATTCCAAAGCCGAACATAAAAAAGGGGGGAAAAAAAATAATTGCCCGTTTTAGCAGAGTGTAACGTCGAAAATGTGTGTCGCTCATGCAGAGCTTCAAACGGGCTCGGCGAGGAACAGAGAGCAAATCTTAGCACGCCGCGTTTAGGACATCAAACGGGCCGCAATCAACCGCTTCGCAGAGAGGAGGAGGGGTGACAGGAGGGGCTCGGAGGTGGCGGCGGCAGTGGGGTGGTGGTGGGGGGGCTCATTTCCTTTGACGTTCATGCACTTCTTCCTCTCCCGCAAGAAGACGTTTAGCTACTTCAAGCATCTATCGAGAGAAACAGAGAAAGAGACACTGAATGTGAGACAAGGTATGTGAAAGTGGAGCAGAAGGTGCAAGAGGTTACGCAGGTTATGCCAACAGGTGACGAGGAAGGACAGAAGGATGGACTCTGCAGAGTGAAAAGAGTAGTCTAGAGTCCCT
>NW_019473408.1:0-2037 GCF_002814215.2 Seriola lalandi dorsalis
ACTCAAATATAATTTACCTGGAAATATTTACTTCTATATTTTTAAAAAGGTCGTTAACATGTAAAATTGCAGCAGTCCAGCGATAAAGATCAGAGAAAACAAACTTAAATGAATGCAATGGGGAATGACCTCTTTACTTTTGCCAGCAATTATTACCTGGCCCATTTAGCACAATCTGCACAAATCAGTGAAAGTGAATTCATCCCCCAAGGCTGCTCTTCCTATAAAACTCCATACCCCTTCAATATTTCCCACCCTCTCACCCCAGCTGCACCTTGAAGCCTGGGAACAAAGCCCATTATTGCTCCTCTGAACGCAGATGCTGTGACAGGTAAATGTTGTCTCTGAAGAAAATGTCCCATGATGACAACATTCACTGCAGGGTGACTATTATCCCTGATTCATCATTCTCATATACTGCGGTGGTTTGCGTATTTCTTGCCTGCAGCTTATCAGCAGCAGCCATTCTCTCTCTGCCTTGTGCTCCTCTTTCTATCTTTCTCTCCCTCTCCTGTCTTTTTCCTCCCTCTGTCCTGCTTCAGCAAATCCCACCAGCCAAATGCTTTACCCCAGAAATCTAATGGAAGTGATTTGACTTCCGATTAATAGGGCTGACAGAGGCAAAACGCTGGGGCAGTGCACTACTGTGCCTATTATGCTAAACACAAGCCGCATGGAAAGAAAGCCTGCAGGGCTTTAGACTGTTTGGTAACAGCAGCTGGTGAGGTAAACAAAAAAAATCATCTCTGAGGAGTGACACAAAAATGTGATATCAATATTTTATACTTTGTAACGCCAGCATGACACTTCCAATCAAATCATACATCTTGATGTAATGGAAGCGAGGATATTATTGGTTTCAGTCTCGACACTTATTATTTCCAGTATTTTGTCATTGCAGCAGACTTCATTTCGATTGATGCCACTAAATGTGATAATTGTGCTGCAGGTCGGTGTCTTCCTGTGAGACGAGGCTATAATTCAACACCAAACTGAACCGAATTGAGGCTGTGATGATGAGGTTTAGGGCTGAGCCAATTAGATTGACATTATAACACCGGAGTGAAAACTCATAATATTTGTCCCCAGCTCTTTAGGTGGTCATTCTTCTCCCCAACGCGGCCACAAACATCATTTTATCAAGAGTTCATAACTCCCTGCTTGATTTATAGACAAAATGTCTACATCTGCTCCCACATAAAGCCTGATCCCTGCATTGTTCTCCTCACACTATATAAATATTATATTGTGTTTTTCCAGAATCAGGACATGGCTGCCTGGGGGACATTCTATAAATACAGCCTGACAGGCTACATGGCTTTTAGGGTCCTCTGTGAATTCACTTGGCTTGCTTGGAGTAAAAGCCTCTGTGTCTCACCAACTCTGAGGGATGATCTGTGTGCACCAGTCTCACTGTGATTTGATCTCACTCAGAAGAGGGCTTTTTTTTGTTCCATTTAAAAGTGCCGCATGTCCAAGGTCTGACAGAAGTAGGAGAGGGAGAATAGGGTGAAGTCCTCCATGAGGGAGTTTGCAAGAAGACAATCAAACAGAACCTTCAGGGATCTTCTAAAAAATAAAAAATAAAATAAAAAGAGAGAGAGGCAATTCAACCAATAACACCAAGAGCTTATAAATTTCTCCGGTTCTTACTATATGACAAAAGCTTGCACTTGCAATTAAACTCCTTCAGAGCAAACGACATGCAAGAATCCCTCGACCAAGAAGAGTCTGGCTGCGTGAATCTTTTTTTGTTCTTTCTTTTCATGATGATTGCACAGTGAAAGGTCACCGGCAAACGAGGCTGATGTGGAAACGGACTGAATTTTGCCTACAGTGGTAAGGTGTGAAATCAGAACATCACACAACACCTGAGGTAGCCCTGCTGCGAGGCTGAGCACCTTTTGCCATGGGTAAGCTCTCAACCAACTTTGCACAGGAGAATCTCAGCAAATCTAGCATCAGCTATCCCTAAACCAAACTATCTCTGACCTACTTTAATATCTCAAACTATTTAGAAGCTTAGAGCACTACACA
>NW_019473409.1:0-2037 GCF_002814215.2 Seriola lalandi dorsalis
AAATCACTGCCATTTCCACACATACACAAATACAGACTTACCCTGAACCATTTACTGTAGGTAAAAAACCATAACAGGAAAAATATAATACTATAGCAGAATTTTCATTGTTTTCCCTTGTTTGTTGGGTAATTTTATTTTTATTTGAGGTATATACTGTTTTAATGCTTATTACTGTACTGCTGTTGTTATTTAGTCATCTATTTGGCCCCTTAGAGTCTGTCATGTCAAAAAAAGACCACATTCCTTGCAGGGTGTTGCAGAGGAATAGAGAATAGAAATATGAGGTAACTTGGTACATTGGGCCCAAATATAACAGTCTGCTTCCCTGCTATGAGGCAGGCAAATTATGCTAATCTCTCTCATTTTTCTCATTCTCTAATTTAATTCCAAATTTAAAATGACTCTGTTTCCTCTCTGGCCCTCTGAAACTGATACCTTCCTTCTCCTTGTCTTTCTAGCTGGTGCTGTGTTTATGTGCCGGCTGTGCAACCTCTTCTCTCCCAGTCGCTCTCAGCTGCTGGCCCATTGTTCCCAGCAGCACCCCCAGCAGGAACCTCCTGATGACATCATCATTGCGCTGCAGCCCCTGGTAGCAGAGCCTGTGGAGACGCTGGCAGGTCAGATTAGTGTATCATTGCCAGGACTACTAGTACAGGAATATGTAAAAAAGTATTCTGTGTCATAATCATTATTACTACATTCACTAATTTGAGGATGGGTTGGACTTTGACTTGATTGCAGTCCAAGAACATTAGTGTAGGACTCAAGCCGTATGAAATTAATTGTACAAAGTTATTACAAGTGAATTAAATGCAAACCAAATACAAATGTGAAAAGTATACACTATACTATACTGTTCATAGTAATAAAACTCTTTTTCATTGTCCTCCGGAGATGACAATGGAGTTCAGTGACACAAGGCAGAAGCTAAAGTAGACCGGGTCTTGGCTACAGAAGGTTTGGTCTTGTAGGGAGATTTGTTATCAAAAAACAAAAAGATGGGGAAAGTGTTCTGCTGTTTTGTTGGCCCGCAGAGAACCCAGTGAAGCGAAAGCGAGGACGACCAAAAGGCTCTACAAAGAAGACACGCACTGATTTGACAGAGTGCACGGCTGACTCCACCCATTCTCCAGATGATAATTTTCAAAGACACGAAGAAGAGAATAAGAAGGAAGGAGACAAACAATGTAGCTCAACAGAAGGTAGTACTGCTGCCACTTATATGTATCCCATAATTCTTTCTTTTTCATGCAGAAGACAAGAACAAGCACTTGCAATATGCCTGGTTAGAGTTTAGGGCCAATTTTTTAAAGTTTAAAGGCTATACTATTACAGCAGCATTGTGTGTCAAAGGCTAATTTCCTTATGGACAGTGTTATTTTTTTCTGAGTAAACATGTTTTTGTCAATGATTTTTCATCATTATGCTAATCAAACTGTTTCCTGCACTCTATATTTCTACTCTTTTTTTATGTCCTTCCGCTAGGTGACAGGCACGATGGGATTTCGGGACTTGACTGTAGAAACTGCCATCGCTCGTTCAGGAACAGACGACAGATCCTCAAACACATCTGTTTGAGAGAGGAGGAAGAGGAGGAGGACGAAGAGGAGAATGGTGAGGAGTGAAACAACAACAACAGAAATAAGTACCAGGAACAGAAAAGTTAATATTTCATAAATGCATACAAAGAACAATAAGTTTGGATGATGTGACGGAGAATTTTAGGAATTATTCTTACTACAATTATAGATTCTTAAATACCTCTGTGTTATGTACAGATGTTGGGGAAAAAGTACAGAAAATATTGTTCATATACATTTTTGTACTTGGCTAATCAGGCGATAGTGATTAAATAACCATCATTTTCAGGGAGCATCCATGTTGGAGCAGGAGTTGAGGGCTCTGGGAGTTTGGACCCCACGAAAGCTGATCCAAAACAGATGCACCAAAACCCAGTGAGGTCAGGACTTCTGAGAGAAAAAGGTAAATTTAACATCAGGATTGTTTCTTCAAATGAATTGATACTTCTGTCTG
>NW_019473410.1:0-2037 GCF_002814215.2 Seriola lalandi dorsalis
CTGGGTTTTTCTCTTTCAGGCTTCAGCCTATTTGCCCCATTGAAAGGAGACTGACCCCCCCTGAGCCAGAGCAAATCCCTCTCCGCACCCTGCAGTTTAAGCGTGGCCTGCTCCATGAATTGCGTAAGGGCAATGCCACCAAAGAGCAAATCCGCCTGCACAACCTGGTCCAGCAGCTGCCTCGGGCCATCATCATCGGGGTGCGCAAAGGGGGCACCCGGGCCCTGCTGGAGATGCTCAACCTGCATCCAGCGGTGGTCAAAGCCTCACAGGAGATCCACTTCTTTGACAATGACCAAAACTACGCCCGGGGCATCGACTGGTACAGAGGGAAAATGCCCTTCTCCTTCCCTCATCAGATCACCATTGAGAAGAGCCCCGCCTACTTCATCACAGAGGAGGTCCCTGAACGCATCTTCAAGATGAACTCCTCCATCAAGCTGCTGATCATCGTCCGGGAGCCGACAACCAGAGCCGTGTCCGACTACACGCAAGTTCTGGAGGGCAAGGAGCGCAAGAACAAGACCTACCACAAGTTTGAGAAGCTGGCCATCGACGCCAACACCTGTGAGGTGAACACAAAGTACAAAGCTGTCCGGACCAGCATCTACACCAAACATTTGGAGCGCTGGCTGAAGTACTTTCCCGTGGAGCAGTTCCACATCGTGGACGGGGACCGCCTTATCACGGACCCGCTGCCCGAGCTGCAGCTCGTCGAGCGCTTCCTCAACCTTCCCTCAAGGATCAGCCAATATAACCTGTACTTCAACGCCACCAGGGGATTCTACTGTCTGCGATTTAACATTGTCTTCAACAAGTGCCTGGCAGGCAGCAAGGGCCGCATCCATCCAGAGGTGGACCCGTCAGTGGTGACTAAACTGCAGAAGTTCTTTCACCCCTTCAATCAGAAGTTTTACCAGATCACTGGGAGAACATTCAACTGGCCGTGATGAGCTTTGAACTTCACTGAGATTCCTTGGATTGGTGTTTGTTTGTTTGTTTTTTTTAAAACACTTAAACGCTATGAGATCTCATAAGATATTAATAGCACTTTGACTGAATTTAATACAAGAACGACAGTGTGACCAAATATAAAGAGGAACTTGATGTACGTTTGTTTTTATGTGTGTTATTACTAAAAGATTCAGTTCAAAGCACTTGATCTTGCCAATTCATTCACCTGTCTGTCAATGTTCCCCATGAAGAAAAGAACCAGTACTGAACTGTGATTAACTAAAGAGATTATTTTTGTTGCTTTTTAAAGGGACTATCAAACACTGACATCCATGCTGTTAAGATAAGCTTTAAGTGTGATGCTTTTTTTCATGATGAAACCCCATAAAAGACGACAAAATGACAGCTCATAAACAACAAGATTGTTCATTTGTTCCCCGTCATGTTGTTTATTTGACCAAAACTTGCATGTGCAATCAAGATGCCATTATACAGTAACATTATAGGATCTTGTCTTCTGTTCATATTGTTTTTCACCGCATTTTCCTCCTAATTCATGCTGTGATGAATCCATTAGAGGGTGACCTCGAATTCTCACCCAAGATATTATCATTACCCAGAAAAAAGGATCATCAGAATGAGTCTGATTTTAAATCCTTCAAAGCGTTTCAGACTTGAGCTCGTGTTTGATTGTAAGTACGTTGTTTCTTCCCCTACAGATTTTTCATTGGTTTGCGAAATACCTGGCAAAAAAAGCCATATTGAAAAAAAATATAAAGTTGTCGTCTGATGATTCTTGTCAAACCAACTGCTTATTCTAAGATGATTAACGAAATCTGTCTGTTTCTGTGCAAATATTCATTCTGTATCATGTGTGTTGTTAAAAAAAAGGTTAAATTAAAAGAACATGTAAACATTGTCGACTGATTTATTGTGTGCTGTTGTTCATTTTTTGCTATCAAAAGGAATAATTTAACGTTTTAGGAAACCGATAGGAAGATTGATGCCACCGTCATATCTGGGTATTTACGTTACCATGGTTACTTGACTTGCTGGGTTGTCTGGGTTTTTCCCCAAAGCTGC
>NW_019473411.1:0-2037 GCF_002814215.2 Seriola lalandi dorsalis
AGAGCAACTTTTAGCTCAAACTCATACTAAGACTGTAAAAAGACAACCTTCATCTTGCTGCTATTCCTATAAATAGAAAACATGACCTTGTGCTCCATTTTCCAGGAGATAGTTAAAGGTATTGATTCAGAAATAGGTGATAATGACATTGAAATCCATTTGTCTATTTTATTCAGTTTTGAAGATTTCTAATGGATCTTTCATTTTTGTATTGCGCACAGATTCATATTTTTTTCTTGTCTCATTAAATTTGACATCTTACTTTATTCTGCTAATGACTCAATTTTACTCTTTTAAAATGTTACTGTTTTCTCACACTTTCTATGTTCATGGAACAGTTGAATTGTCTATTTCCTTTAATACATTTTATCTCCTACTTGAGCAACTCAGCTTCCCAAAGGGACGATCATCTCATCCTTGAAAAAATACAGTTGTCATAAAAGAGGGTGGTAGAAATATCTGCTTGTCCATGTACTCAGACTGCCTGAAGTGTGTATCCACAGTAGAGCAGTGAGTAGCAATAACAACAAAGCAGACTGCCCAGTACGTGACTGACAGCCTGTTTACATGCAGATTCTCCTTATAAGGCAGATGCAATGCTTTCTGGGCCACAGTAGGGGGGTTATTTTTACTTTTTCCTGACTTTTTTTGAACCCCTTGTCTCCTTTGATTTCTCCCAAGTGAAAGAGGCTGTCCAGGACTTCACACACATCCAAACACACACACACATACTTTTCCAAAGACCCTGGATTAGTTGTTTATCCCCAAAGTATGTTTTAACATATATTCATAATGATCAGTTGGTAATATCTGGTAAGCATTTTGAAATATATTAAAAATGAGTAGATGTGATAAGCAGACAAACTCACTAACAAGGCAGAATCAAACAGCAAAAATAAAAGAGACTTCTGCGTGTTGTTACATGAAAAACAAATTTAGATAACTAGACTATCTCGGAAATTATTTTGTCATTGCTGCTTCAACAATATCCGGATCCCAAAGGATCAATTTCCAGGCTCTTCATTGGTGTGATCATGGCCAAACTGTATATTTAGAGGTGCCATCAGCTGTTCATAGGCACCACACTTGTGCCAGGTGTCTATTGGCCTGCCAGGACAATGAAGACAATAGCGTACTCCAGCCATGATGTTTGACTGTTGGCCAAAGTGCCTCGCTCTGATGATGCATTGGCCCTTCCCAGCTTATTCGTCATGTATGCTCATGGTGCTCACCCACAGCACTGAAGAAGTGGTTGAGCAGTTTTGATGGATTTGATGCTCAAGACTTTTTGCTCTTAATTTGAAAGCTGTTTCTTTTCTTTTTTTTTTAAATAAAGATCCTCCTGCTTAGCTTAGCATCAGTAACTCAATATCTTTTTTAGAGTTTCTTTCATTGGTCTTTAAAAAAATGAAAGGTGTTCCTGTGGTTTATCCGTATTCTATGATAAATTTATTTGAACAAACTCAGTGGTGTTTGTTAAAGGCTGGTGAAGACAGAGCTATTTCATAAACAACTATAATATGTTGCCATACTGGCTTTTTTTAGGATTTGTGTTATTAAGTAAATTCATTAACGTTATTTAATGCAGACACATAATGTCTAATAGTAAATATTATATTTACATATTATTCTAAGTGCATTCAGACCTTGTATCAGTCCTGGGACTAAAGTTTAACATTATTTTTATCACTTTCAGCTTTGAGCATTCAAACCCAAATTCCTGAACTATACTGAACTGCCCTGGTAGATACTGGCTGCTGCATGTATAATTCACTACGGTACGACCTTGGTATCCCCACTAAAATCTTTTTCTAGGATGTCCTGCCTCTCTCTTTCTCCCTCCCTCTCTCTCTCCCTCTCTCTCTCATTGTGTTTACAGCCTTGGAGAGAGTTGCATATCTGACATTTCTCTCTCAAACTCCAACCAGCTCTGTTCTCATCTGAGAGGTAAGAGGCAGCATCCTGCGTTCTTTCCATCTACTTTCATTTTTAGATGTAGACAGTAGATATGGAGATAATGATGACAACAGATGATGT
>NW_019473412.1:0-2036 GCF_002814215.2 Seriola lalandi dorsalis
TTCAAGACCTTCACCAAGAGGATGGACGAGAACATCGTTGTCGTGAACACCACCATCAACGAGTTCGCCCGCAAACAG
Organism: Seriola lalandi dorsalis; assembly: GCF_002814215.2. Taxonomy (NCBI): domain Eukaryota; kingdom Metazoa; phylum Chordata; class Actinopteri; order Carangiformes; family Carangidae; genus Seriola; species Seriola lalandi. The sequence continues at coordinate 79 of NW_019473412.1, forward strand.
ATAACAGGGTTCAAGAAGGAGTACCAGAAAGTGGGACAGTCCTTCAAACTCCTGGCTCAGTCATTTGAGCTGGACCAGCAGGCCTACTCAGCGGGCCTGAACAAGGCCATTGCCTACACTGGAGAGGCCTATGAGGCGATAGGAGAATATTTTGCTGAGCAGCCACGCCAGGACCTGGATCCCATTTCTGACCTGCTGGACCTCTACAGAGGACATCTGGCCAATTTTCCTGACATCATCCATGTACAGAAAGGTGGGAAAGTGTGTGTGTGTGTGTGTGTGTGTGTGCGTGTGTGTGTGTGTCTGCAAGCAGTGACAGTAGCACAAAAAATGCACTAAACTCCCACATGCTTGCAAGAAATCAATCAGATGCAGGACCTAGCATACTCCTCTTCACAGGGAAGTTAGCTTCAAGTGGAGGTGGTAGGGACTGAGTGGTCAGGACTCTTGCTCACAGATGCCTCTGTAGGGTGGTGGGTTTGAATCTAGGCCTCTCGCCATCACTTCCCATGCAGCAGTAAAATTCTGTGAAACAAGAGACTCACAGTTTTATTTATTTAACTTGCACTAAAAAAAAATAATTAATGATGCTTCTAAAAGCCATCCAGCCCACAGCCTCCCTATCTATTAATCATGTCAATATAAAGGCAAAGAATATACAAAGACCCAGATTCTGACTGTTTCCTAACCAAGGGCAACATCTGTTTTCAGTTACGGAAGTGCAGTGTCAATCTGGGTCGAAAACTGAAACCCATGGTCAGTCCATTGTAACGCTCTGGGTACTGTGAGAGCTTGTACTCGTTCATTTGCAAACACACAGAAACACACACTCACACAGTCATGTACAAAGGACTTGCAGAGGAGTTAGCTTGTTAGATCCCTGCAGGTTGGGAGGAGGGAGTTGCTCCTGGCACACAAAGTCCTGACGTTTGCCAAACCTAGAGGCACTGTTTCTATAGTCCACTGAGCTCTGTTTTCTAGATACAATCACAGCTCTGAACTATGGAAACACTGCTTGAATCCCAATGGTCTCTGAGAATGACATGACTTCACCCACTTTCTGATTGACAAATAACACTTTGTTTAATGCCCCCCAAAGAACATAAACATCGAAGAACATGAACATCTCCATCACTTCTGGTACACTGAAACACACTGTTCCTACTATAAAGTTGGAGTAAAAAACCTTTCTGGACTTGCATAATATGTGTCTCTGTGGAACATGATCTCATGGGAAAATTGTGTTGATTTGTATTTTTACTATAAGTAAATGAAACATGATGAAAACTCATCACGACTTCATCTTAATCGTGAAAACTGACCCCGAACGTCACCAAACTGATCTCATGGAATTCATAGTAATGTCACACGATAATGAATCATTTGTGCTGTCATAGAATATTATACAAAGCATTGTCATCATTATTCTTGCGTACAGTAGAATTTTCATTTCAGAAAACCTTAGTTACTTGTGCTATATGAGAAAACAAATGTGATTCTGGGTAGGGAGGGGAACAGCAGTCTTTCTTCTGTCTGTTTTTTTATTTCAAAAACATAGATTGTATCCCAACGAAAAAAAGAAATATACTTGGATCCTCACCCAAAGCTAATCATTAGTTAGCCCAACTCGCTGCCAAATTCCCTTGAAATCTGTCAAAAAGTAGATATTCTGATTCGTGCCACTTAAAGAAAAAGACCAAAATCATACTGTGACCAAATGATTGCAAGTGCATTGATAAACAAGTTCATGAATTACACAAAGGGAATCGTTGCCTCAGATTTCAGTCCAGGCTGAAAGCACAGACTCTGAGTAATCCACCACTGCTGTCATAGCAGAGCCTGCTGAGTAACACCCATGAACTCATCCCCACAATGCAAACTCTGCACTGCTGTCATAGTTGTAAAATAGCTATCTTTAACACAAGATGGCCCATTTAGTCACAGTTTCCATAACAGTT
>NW_019473413.1:0-2036 GCF_002814215.2 Seriola lalandi dorsalis
GGGTCAGAGAGGGAGCTTTAGTAGCCTAAATCATGAAAGTTTCTTTTTGAGCAGCTTCAGTGTCTCTTCAAATGTTGCATGTGTGCACTTTGTTCAGATGAGTAGCACAGTCATTTTGACACCGCTGTACCATTGTGTTGTTTTATTCATTTTCGATTTCTGCTCATGTTGTCATTTTAACATCACTTTGGAGCTCATTCTTTGCGATCGCACAAGCATATCTTGACGTAGAGGGAAATTGACTCTCTTTTAAGCCTCTAAGGAGAGATCAAAACAATCCTCAACCTATTGCAGAGCAAAAGATTTTATTACACCCTGCTGCTCTCTATTTCACATCTATCCCTACTTAGCGACGCACTCTGAGGGGACACTCAGGTGGAGCGCTCAAAGTGGGGATTAAGTACACGTAATAATTGTGGAGCTAAGGCCATGTGACGGATGCCTGTGGTAATGAGGATAGATTACCTACTCCTGCATAATTACGCTCATTCAATCAAGCTCTTCTGCATCGTGGCTGCACGTTGTCGAAGAGTCAGAACTTATTACTGTGATATTGTCCGTGTCCTGCAGAAAACCTTGCGTGTCAATTTTGCAAGCTCTGTACTGAAATGGTTCCAGCTTGGGGCCAGTTACAAGAAAATACATAAAGAACCCCCTCTGAGTATCAATGTTGTTACTGCAGTACATTTTAAAGAAGTATTCTTCTGTGTGTCCACCTCTTTTTTTTATCAGTGTAATAAAACATAGTATTATATAACAAAATGGAGCATATGAGTTAAAATTAAAGATTTTAAAACAACTATTTAAGATGGAACCATAATATATTTCATTTCCTAACTGTGCTAACAAGGATGTAGAAAAACCCGAAGGCATGAGAGAACTGTCCGACTGAGCGAATTAGGAGCAGTGTCTGTAATAGCCTGAAACACTTTCTGATGGCCAATTAAGATCCTGTGATTTAGTATCAAACGCAGTGTTAAGGTCATGTAGCTGGAGAAAAGGCCTTTCACTTCTACTAGATCAATAATATCAGTTACGAGTTGACTGCTATGCTCTTTTTAATAGAGAAATTAGATGGGGATTGGACCATTGCTTCTTCTGTTTATGCGTATTATACTATAGCTATAATAACTAAAACCTGTTACACTGGCATTTATTATAGTGACACATTCAAAGTCGATTTTTTTCACTGTGTTACATTTAATTTCTTATGCAGTTTTGATTTTTGCTGTAGTCACTTATCTTGTTTCACTTCTGTTTCATGTCCTATTTAATTTGCCAGCTATTTTCAAATACTTTAAAGGTCCATATTATATAAAGAGTAATTTCCATGTCTTTTTTTATTATAAAGCAGGTTCTGTATTAATACTGTGAAAGTATTAAAGCACTCAGTCCACAAAGAAATGCACACAGCCTGTATTCACAGCAGCTGTGCCTTAAAACAAGCCATCAGCACTTCCATAACTTTGTGATGTCACAACTTTACAGTTACATCCCTCACCCATGCCTCATACCATTTTGGTACTTGAAGCCACAAATATATCTTCTTATGGATCAACACTTCAAATAAAACACCAGAATAGCATAAGATATGGGACCTTTAACTCTGGTCTCTGTTTTGTTTTTATTGCAAACTCTGCTACCTCCATGTAGTTTAGGACACAATTTGCATTTTGCTTTTCTATTCCTCACCTCTGGAGCAACCACAGCAGCTCTACAGAGTCCAAATGGCTGGGCAGAGACTGTGCTTCTCTGTCTCAGTCCTGATGAGTGATTCTTTTGTCGTGCACTTCAATTTCAAATAGGTGTAATCACAACAGATGAGAGTTACTGTGTGTAACAGTCTAACAGAAGAAGACCAAATTTGACAGTAATGTTTTCCCCCTCCACAGTGTGATCAAGAGGTCATTCAAAGCTGTACAGAACCGCAGCCTGGAGCTGGTAGGGATTCAGTATCCTGCTCAAGGACACTTCAGCTGGGTTCATATCTGTGTGCTGCACCTGCGTCCTGCTTGTTGAAGGACAGCCCCCCCCCC
>NW_019473414.1:0-2035 GCF_002814215.2 Seriola lalandi dorsalis
TTGACTTGTCATAGCAGGAAAAGCATAGGTGAAGCAATTACAATAACAATAGCTGCATTCATTTTTGGTGTGATTGGGAGGTCACATTCACAATAGACATGAAAATTGTATTTGGTTTGAAATGCAAATTACATTTTCTGTGGCTTTTCTTTGACACAAAGGGACCAATGTTGTCTTCATGAAAAACATAAACACCCTCTCCCATCTCTTCCCATCTTCCCAGGCGAGTGTGTTCCAGGTGATCTGGAGACAGAGCCAACTACTCAGCCTCAGGTACACACCAGACATGACATGATGCATACTGAAGCCACAGATCTGTGTCTGTAATGAGAATGAGCATTAATCAGCTGTGTCTTGTGAATCTATCCTTCAGATTTCTGTTACCAAGAGGTTGAAGAGAAAGGTGGTGCCAGCTGTGAACTCCGGTAATATTTAACCACATGGATAAATGATTCGTTATTTAATGGTCACGTCACTATAAACTCTAGTGTTTACTGTTTGTATCAAATTTTCTTCAGAATTTTACGGTCACTCAGTCTCCCGCAGATCACATACGGTAGCCCATGGGAGCAGTAATGTACACCTGTAAACTAATACTTAAAAATACTACAGGGTCCTTTTTGTCCCCGTATATTAGCGGTGAGGATAAGGAGAGGTTAATATATATTAATAAATGTATGTTTACTGTAAGACTGCACAAGGTGAGAGGTCATGTGGACAAACTGAAGAGGAGGGTCATCACACAAACACTCACAAGACAATCACGTTGTCACATCTTCAATGGAAAAAACAACTGTTATTGTCACTGGTACTGGTTTCCTACAAATGCAGTGCAAATTGTATGAATATGTTTCCATCTCATTGTTTTATTGTGATATTGCATTTTTCATATATATGAAAAGTATTAATCCAAATTAATTTGTAATAAAATGATTCAGTGTTTATTTGAGTGCATTTGACTTTTCAGTGCTACAGCACACGAAGCCAATACTACCCTCGTACTGCAACGTTTGACTGAGCCTCACCTCATTTTCAAACATGTGTAGTAAGTTAAAGACAATAAAAGATAGAGAGAAAGGCAGGAATATGGAGTCCTAAGGGGCTGACATACTATTAAGGTCTCTTTTCATAATTAGTAATTTATTGCTTGTCTGGTACCTGTAGTAATTTCACTTCATCTCCCCATAAAGCTTCTGTCTATCTGCTGAATGAAGTGCTCGTATTTTCTGCTGTTTATGGTGACATGACATTATGTTGTTTCTCAGTGCCTTGCCATCACCGATTACTTTCTAGATATAAGTAATAAATGAAAGTAGGATACTAAAATGAATTTATTATTTAGATTCATTGGTTAGTTAACATTCTTATACCAAATAATATCGGCTGAAAAGCAATAGTCCAGGTTGGTGAAGAAAAGCATGTATGTTCTTAAATGCTAATAGATAAGAGTTTCCTGTAAGTCCTGTTCTCATATTTTATATCTCAGTCATAATCGAACCAACAGACAAACACAAACCCACAAACTCACTTAGGGATCTTAGAAATAAGACTTTTCTCCAGAACTTCCCTGGGAATCATCATGTTTTTCTTCAGTGATTCAGTGACAGCTGTCTTTACATCCACAGGTACATTACAAGCAGGAACTGCTGATATCTAATTTGGCATGTTTTTAATGGTGTCAGTTTGTAAAAATGTGAACAATGTTTGGGGTTAAATAAAACAGGGCTCAAGTCGTAGCCCACAGCTTAACCCACTGACTCCACGGCAGCTTTGTACTTCTTGTTTACATCTCCCAAAGCATTATGGGAGCTGTAGTTCCAAATTGTAGAACAACTTGGAATGAGTGATGGCACTATCATCATGAATCAGAACAAACGTGCATTTGTTTTTATGTTTTCTCTGTCATGTGTGACATTACTGTTATCATTTTGTCTTTTTCCCAGCAGGCTGTAGACTTTTCCTGGCCCACATATTTTGACTTGTCATAGCAGGAAAAGCATAGGTGAAGCAATTACAATAACAATAGCTGCATTCA
>NW_019473415.1:0-2034 GCF_002814215.2 Seriola lalandi dorsalis
GGGGGGGGGGGCACTGGGGATGCTGACGTTGCTATGGCAACAGCTTTACCTGTTCCTGAACCTCATATTGGCCAATCAGATGAGTCAGATGCAGTCACATGTTGTTTGATCAGCTGATTCACAGATCAAAATATCATTAATGAAACTGATTTTAGCAGTTTGACTTTAAAGCTGCTGCTGAATGAAAACAAGATCAATCTGATTTTACATCATGACTTTTGTCTTTATAAAGATTCACTGTTAAAGCGACAAACAGAACATTTTTACTTTTATTTTTACTGTTGTCATTTCTGTGATGTTTTGCTTGTATTTTTTAATCTGTAGTCGTCATTAACAGTTTTTTATTTCTGTTACAACCTATACACAAACCTGCTCAAAGTGAGACAATTTTCTGACTGAATCATTTAATAACTGAAAACTGTGAAAACCCTGATTGGGTTCTCAAGGTTTCTAATGCGTTTCTGAAACATTTTGAGTATTTTTTTTCAAAGTTTTGAGGAAACTTTTGACAGTGAGCTTAAAAGCAGGTCTGTTTGAACCAATCACAAACGAGTGTTCAGTGATTGACAGGTGTGGAGTTGGAGGTTGAAATCCACCTGAGCTCCACCAGGCTTCGCCCTCTAATTACTGACAGGTAGGTGTGTTTGTGTTTCCCATCTGTAAATGAGGAGACACAGGGAAAGTCATGTGACATGTTAAACCCTGTCGACCACCAGGACCCACTGATACTGAACATAATCAACCTTGGGTAGATGTCATATCCTGTTGCTACACCTGCTCTATAAACCATACTCATCACATCAAACAGACAAACTGGAGTTAAGCTAAGCTGACAGATTTGCCCTGCTCCCAGTCTTTGTACTAAGCTAGGCTAAATTTCCACCTTTTTCCAGTTGTTATGGTAAGCTAAGCTAACAGTCCTGTGGAGGAGTCAGAAAAAATGTTGCTCCTTTACCTGACCTGGAGTCAGTCTCTGCTCAGTTTCTACTAATGATTTTACAGTACCTCACTTACTCATTAATTCATTCACTCACTCATTGATTAATTAATTAATTAATTCACTCACTCATTGATTGACTGATTAATTCATTCACTCACTCATTACCTGTTGGCTGAACCAACACTGCAGTAGTAAAAAAAAAAAAATAAGTTGCCTAGTTGCTTTATATTTTGTTGTATAGTTGCTGTACCTGTTGTTACTGTAGGTTTAGGTGCTGGCAGCCTGGATGTTGTCGGTCAGGCTGCTGTAGTCTCTGTCAGGTTGAAGCAACATGGTGGTCATTAGACAGCAACAGTTTATTAGCTAGTTGCTGGGGGTGCAGTAGCCTTACATGCTGGAGTCTGTCAGACTGAAGCCACACTGCAGCAACAGTCTGGTTGCTGTAGATGTAGTTGCTGTCTGTCTGGCTGTCCCTGTGTTGTCTCAGGTTGAAGCAACACTGCGGTGGTTGAACATTAATGCTGTGGTTGTTGTTGCTGTTGCTGTAGTTGCTGTATTGTCTCAGGTTGAAGCAACACTGCGGTGGTTGCCCGTCGTCAGTCTCATTAACAGTCCGCCGACGTCGCGCGACTCCTCTGACGAACAACAGCGGGAAACTACATGCTAACGGGCTACTGGAGCTCTGTCTCCGGTCTATCGCTCTGTCAGTTTGTCGGTTACCGGCCGCCGGTTGCTGTCCAGGGCTGGTCTCGGTGTCGGTGACTCACCGTCTCTCCTCCGTCTCACTGCGGCGCGCGGCCGGCGGCGAGAGCACGGGTTACCATGGCAACCAGCCCGCAGCAGGATGACGGGAAATCTCCGAGTGATGATCCAAGAGCAGAGAGGATCAATACCCTGTTTATAAGCGGTTAATACAGATTTATACGCACTTTATCCACAAAGGAAATTTAAAGAGTTGCGTTTTCCTCTTTAAATTAAGTCTGTTGGTTTTTTTCGTATTTAATTTGAATAAAGTGTGTTGGGTTTTTTGTCTCTCTTTTGTGTTTTATAACTGTCCCGTCATCACCATCAGCTGAGCTGCTGTGTAATACTTT
>NW_019473416.1:0-8015 GCF_002814215.2 Seriola lalandi dorsalis
CACACACACACACACACACACACACACACACACACACACACACACACACTTACTTGCCCTCAGACTTTCTTGTCTCCCTCCTGCAGCTGCGAAGATGATGGTGTATCTGGACTCACTGACAGAAACGAAGGCAGCGGAGCTGGCCACTGCACTAGATGAGTCACTCAACAACAGAGGCATACAGGTGTGTATTTATGGAGTTAGTCCTCTCTGTCTTTATGCTAAGCTAACCAGCTGTTGGCTTCAGTAACAACCATCCCTGTAATGTAAAATGTATATGTTACTGTGAACGGGTCTGTGGACTGTGAAGAAAAACAACTCCCTATATGAAAATATTTTTTTTAAATTTAATTTCTATCCTGTTCCTTCCCCTTCAGATCTGTACGGAGGTCCTGGAGGGTCTTCGGAGCGGTGTCCTGGGCGACTGTAAAGACCGTGTGGAGCCGTATCGCGCCGAGTGTCACAAGCTTTACCCCTATACGTTAGCTTTCATGCCCCCTGGATATGAGGAGAACACCAAGATCGCCAATGGAGACGTTTCCACGGAAACGGAGGAGCTAGCCAATGAGATGTGAGCATGACAGAACAACAGCGGATGAGAAAAGGAATTGGGCCGAGCACGGAGCCTTGTGGTACGCCTGGCAGCCATTTTGTAGAGCCAAACACGGGAAGCAAAAATGGGTGTTTTGTTCTTTGGCTCATCTTAATTGGGTCTGACCTGGCATGGCTTGGCTCTCTCCCACATGGTGAAAATCAGGACTGTGTGTGTGTTGAGGGCATGTGTGTTTGAGTGTGTGTGTGAGTGCATGTGTGCAGTTGTGTATATTAGTGGGAAAGGGGGGGAAAAGAGGGAGATAACAAAACGGCCATTTTACTTTTTTAATCAAGCTGACAACCATGCTGAATATGAAAACAAACAATAGTTAATGGCAACCTGTTGGGATTAACTGTGACACGGACTGTCGGTTTCCTCAGATGATCAGTAACGGTAACAGCAACCACTCGAGTTTGACTCAGTGCTGCTTCGACACACGCCTGTCGCATACTGTGTTCCCTTATTTTAAAAGAAAAGCTAATTTAAATGAAAATAGGACACAACTGTCACTGGGGATGGGAGACTGAGCTGAGTGGATCTGATCCCTGACAGATCTGTAGGAAGCTGAGAAGGAAGAGTTATTGAGGACCTAAAGTAGAAACGGAGGACATCCAGTGACCACAGGTGTATCTGTGTCTGCTGTAACGCTCCAGTAGACCGCAGATCTACATGTGGCAGTGCAGTGGAGTGTGTGAGGAAGGCCCGATCTCTGCGGGGGCCACAGCCCAGAGAAAGTGGAGAAAGTGCCCTCACATGTGAACAGTTTGTTGGTCAGACTGTGCTTCCCTCATTGTTCCTGGTTCAACATGGGAATATGTAATCCTGTCTGTTTATAATGGAGCACCTTGTAGCACAGAATAAAGGTTGTGTGTTGTGCTCCGTTTCAAATACACTGCTACTCTTAACCTTTTTACATAGTTCTGAGAGAGTTGGATAGATCTAAGCAATACCATAGACACCTTTCTGTCCTTAATGGATCCATGAAACTCTTATTGATGGTGGTTACACTGAGCCTCCTGGCAGAGTCACTTGTGTTGCTGCTGCTGTCACTGTTCGAAATGGTTTTATCTGCATTAACACGGCGACTCTGACAGTCGAAGTGGAAACCAGCATCCAGTACATCTTACTTCAGAGAGCTCCTCTCTGCTAATACATATGGCTCCTCTAAAGGTCAGAGTTCAGCATCGAAGCCTGTTGCCCGACGATGACAGAAGTGAAAATGTTACAAAGCAACTAAAAACATCTGGAATTTATTTTACTTCTGTTCTCCCTTTTTTCCCAATAATTTCTTTTCTTACCCTTTTTCCTCTAATTTGGGATCTAATGTGAAAGATGAAATCTGAGATGGTGATGTATGATATCTCTGGAATTTTGTATTAAAACCAAATGAAAGAAAACAGCTGACTTCTTTGCATCTGTGTATGTGTAGCCGCTGTTCCCCTCACTGAGCTGCTGGTGTTGTGAAAGGGAGAGTTGGCATGGATCAGTTTAGACTCGTCACACACTTGGTCCTCAGATGTAGCCACTGTATATAAAATACATTGTTTATTAGTTAAAAGGTTTTGTATTTACAACCGACTCAAAGACAGAGCTGAATCGACGCAAGCTGAGTATTATTTTTCTCCAGTTTCATTCTAATATAAAAAATGCTAATGGTGATTCTTTCGTTACCCAAGATGCAAATGATTTTGATACTTTTTTTTTTTCTCATAAATGGTCTGAAATTTTTGTACAACATATTCTAGGATGAAGACAAAGATCAGTTGTGTAACTGGCCTCCAGGGAACAAGTTTAGCACTTCACTTTGCTACCTGTTCTATTGTCCCCTCTGCACACACTAATTCATAACATGTTTATTTTTGAGGCCCAATTGTAAAGCTTATTTTTGTCATATTGCTAAGTACATGCATGGCCTGAAAATACAAAGTTCCTTTTCATATTTTGCTCTTTTTGTTGTTAGAATGACATCTACTGGCATGTTCAACAACAGAATTTGTATTGGACAGTTCCTTCTCTGTGTCCGACCGGGTCTGAGGACTGAGGTATAGTTGCAGGTTCTAGTGAACCAGAATTGTACCAAATACATCAAAGCACAGATTCAATCTGCTGTAGTCTGTTCAGACTGGGTCTCTGGGCTTCCCGCTGTGATGTTTTGTATCAACACTGGCATAGATCCCAAATGTTAATAAAAAAAATCCAGATGTGGATCATTGTTACAACAGATGTTCTTTGACTGACCATTCATTTGTGAGCAACTATTTTGTGAGAAACTATTGTCAACATGTAGCTTTCATAAAAAGCTTGTGTGTTACCTTAAAGAGACACTAAACACACTTGTGTCAGCTAGACATGGTGGAAATGACATTGAGAGTCTTAAGAGACATAGAAGAGCGGTATCCACAGATACTGCAGACAGAAACATGACTGCAGAGGAAATCTACCAACAGGCGGCACCACCACCCTGCTCCTGTGGCTGCCCGGGTGAGGGTGACTGAGGGTGACGCTGTGGTCATGAATCTGGTTGTGGTGTGGGGTTGATCCAAAAGGATGATCTGTTGCAATCTACAGAGTTTAAACCAGCATGAAGGTGAGAAATCCCTGCTCCCTAATAATCCTAAAAACTCTCTCTGTCTAACAACAGCCACTAACGGGTAGAAAAATGAAAACACAGGTGTGAAACTACAACACGTGTATCAGAAAGAATATTCTCAGATTAATTTATTGTGTTTATCTGTCCAGAAACTGATTGGTGAACTCGCCAGTCTCAGACTCCACCTCCGTGCTGGCAAAGTTAGAGAAAGTCTGTGGCATCTCTCTCTCCTTTCGTTCACGCTGGTCAACGCTGTGGTAAGTTTACCAGCAGCTTGTGGTCGGACTCTACCTGCAACAGAAAGCATGTTGTTCCCTTAAGTCTCGCTGTGTCGTTGTTTACACCGGTGACGCTAAACCGCTGACTGTATAAACGATGGCAAATGCAGGGAATTTGAACAGGATACATGTCAGTGTTTCAGCATCTTCAGTTCATCTTCAGCCTCGAGGTGTTGTGGTGACGTCACGCTGACGGGCAACCATAACGTCACGTGATTTAAAGACAAGTTTCTGTGCACCGTCATGACAACGGCGCATGCGCATCCAGGGGGCAGTAAAGAGCACTCCACAGCTTCAAATCAAGAGATGTCAAAGAGTTGTTGAGCAGTAAACTGCAAAAGTCTGGAATAGCAGCGGAGTGATTAGGGTCATTTCTCACTATTAATGATGATTAATGAATCCGAGCCACCTGGGCTTCTAGTGTTCCTCTCTGTCATGTGTCTCTGTTATACAGAAATTACTTTGACATTTGGGTAACCCAACCCAAGCTAACCAAGAGGCTTTATGTGTATGTTGGTGTAGGCAATATATACTGTGTGCATTGGCTCTTACATGCACACATGATGGGAGCCTTTGAAAATTGCATGGCCATGATTCCTGCACCATGGTCATCCAGCCCACCCAGACGAAGGGTCACCACTCCTGCAGACAGTGGAGCGACCAACCTGTGGCTCAGAGCTCTGTAGGTTAACCAGGTTAGCTTTTCATTTCATTATGTTACTTACTCCTATGAGTAGCTGGTTATGGTTACTTCAGGTTCTAGGTTTGTGCAGTGAAATTAAATGTATGTATGTGACATTATTATTATTGCTTCTGTTTGATTTTAATACTACAGATCTTAGCCACTGCCTCACCTTTGTCTGCTCTCCTCCACACATTCACACAATAAAATGTACACCAACCAGTCTTGAAGTTGAAAACCAGAGACATGTCTCGTGAAAGAGGATGATGCATAAAAAATTACCTGATCAACCCCATAATCACATCAGAGAAATTAAAACATTGTCAAAATATCCACAAAAAGGATGTAAGAACTGACCTACCCTTGTGGCCTTGAACAGACCCCTCCAGCAGATATCAATGTAAAAGACCAGTAAATACTGTGAGATAGTGTTGTCTGCTGCAAATCCAATTGAAGACAAGCCAGAAGGTTTTAGGTCATGATAAGGCAAATAGAAATCCCTCTCGATTGTGATGCAAACCGATGCACTACTGTATGGGGCTAGAATGGTGATATTAAAATTTGGCATTGAAAACAAAACCTGAACTTAAAAAAGAAACAATGGCATTGAAACCTATATTGGAAAAAGGTGTATTGGCACTGAAAAAGGTTCCACTGAAAAATAAAGCACAGGTATTAAAAAAAACCCACAAGCTTACAATCTTATTATCTTATGATAATGATGTTTTTCAATGTCAAGCTTCAGAGTTTTTCTTCTTGTGTATTTTTTCAGTAACATTTTTTTCAATGCCAAGGATATGACCTGGAAAACAAAAACAAACTCAAACCTTCTGTCATTTTCTTGTTCATAGAAATTGTGTGAAGTGTGGATAACACACTTGAATACTTGGCTCCAGGCAGCAGTTGTAATATTCACATTAAGTACATTGTTATTGTATATTCAAAAACAGGTGCATGTTATGATGGAAACCGAGCTCCTCTTTGGTGGCACAGTGGTGTAGTGTAGTGACAGAATTGATTGTTTTTAAATGTTTCTGCCCTCTAGTGGTAAAATCATTTAATGCCCCCATAAGAAAGAAATCGACTCCTTTCTTCCCTTTTCTTCTCAGTAAGTGTAGAGAATTATGTAACGACTGCAGTCTCCTTAAAGCTGGAGAAATGTGATGTGATGTGAAGGATGTTTTAATGTTTCACAGAGTGACCTACATGCACCACCTTCAGTGGGTTTTTCCCTGTAAGAGGCTTTGTTCTGCTGGCTCAGGTTTAGCGTTGCATTGCATGACCATATAAGGATAATACCTTTTTTATCAGGAACATGATATAAAGGATATCAAGAAGTCTTATTTAGCTCATGTTGCGTCATCCACAAAATGTAATAGGTCAGTGTCATTTCATAGAAATACAGAACGGTTCACCAGGCACTGTGTAATTGCAATCTTTTTTTCAATATCACATCCGAGTTTCCATAAATAAATAGGTATCTGTGTAAGCACTCACTCATCTCCCGTGTGCTAGTCTATTTTTAGTATCACCATACTACTTTTTGAAATACCTGCTAGTTTTCTGCTGTTCAGACTGGAGTGTAAAGACTTTCTGTCTTGCCTGTAAATGAACTTGTCCTTGTGGCTCTCTGGCTGCATGAGCAAAGAAGGTACAAGTGGGTGAGCAAAAAAAGAATCCTGAAGAGAAAATCTTGACATTGTTTTTAATGGTGAAAGTTGAGCATTACAAAGCAAGAGCAGATGTCATCATTCAGTCATTCACAGATAAAATCCCTGATGAAACAACAATGCATTTTATGGCTTATTACAGCATGCTTCGTGAGCACAGATGATGATTTTTAAAAAAAAAAAAAAAAAAAAAAAAGAAAAGAAAAGGATTTTCCATTATTTGTTTGGGGCAATTTCCACATGGAGAAAGTGGTAAAAGTAATTCAGCTTTTCTCTGCTGCAAAAATCAGATTCTGTTACATCCAAAAGGAACAAAACATTACAAGTCAACAAATAAAAGTGTCTCAATCGCCATTATAAATATAAATAGAAACACCGTTTGTAATATATTGTGTTCCCAGTACTGTAGTGGTGAAATCATTTCTGATAACTTTAATTTCTCCAGTGAACATGCAGGTCCAGTGTGCGTCAGTCCTTTTTTATTTTAAGAAACATTCCAAGTGAAAATGCTCTAATACAACAGCTTCAGGTAAATCAGTGTTGTACATGGTTTTGTGATCAACGTGTCTTATTCTGAATGAGTTGAGTTCAAGATCTCTGAGGAGAGACTGTCAACCAATGACTGGATCAGTCTGACACCCTCCCACTCAATATGTCAATCAAGGCTAAGAAAGACAGAACGTACAGATAGCCAATAGTGCTGCGTACTGCATACCTGCACTGCTCGGGCTCTCTGCGCCCATAGTCAGTCACTGGTTTACTACTATTTGTGGCCATACTGGGAAATCTGTAGTAATAATGCACTTAGTGTAAGGGACAGTGTGGTCTAAGTCAGTGTAAAGTCCTGACTGTCCCAAAAGCTCAGACATAAGTGTCCAGTGCATGTACAATGCTTGAAACTTAAATTCTCATTAAACTATATAACTATATACCATAAATATCTGTTGGGCAGCATCTTCAGCAGGTCTCATTTAGAAAGGAGATTCTTGTTCTCAATGGACAAATGTTAGTACTACATAGAAAAAATAAATAGATGTATGGAAAAGAGCAGTGGTCAACATCCACATCACCATGCACTGGAGGGTTCAGTGTTTCACCTGGAGGTGGACAAATCAAGTGCTGACAAACCAAGGAGAGAAAAGCTAGCAAATGCATTACACTGAGATAAACGTACCAAACGTCTGTGCAAAATGACAACAAATTCAATGTGAAAAGGATTGTACCTCATTCAAATGATTGTTTTATAAAGTCATACAATGCGCATACATCAGCATTCTGCTACTAGATTTATAAAATGGCAAACATCAGGATCGATTCATGTGATTTTGATTCCTTTTATTCTCACTCTAGTTTTTTGGTTTTGTAAACAGTAACATTCAAAGAAGTCCTCGCTGACAGCCTGGAGAATATAAAGATACAGTTAGAGAAGCATCAGTAAACTGCAGTGTTTCTTATCAGAGGACTCAAAAAGTTCACATGATCAGTCAGTCAAGCGAAAGGCCTGTGTATGAATGGATGAATCAAAGATTGATTCACGAGCATCTCTCTGTGTGTGTGTGTGTGTGTGTGTGTGTGTAAAAGGCCCACTACTCTCACACACCACTTTTCCTCTTAAGGTATGCCTGTAAACATTTCCATATTTCTTCCGTCCTTATCTTTACATTCCTTGCTTGCTCAGACACATTGTAGTAACTCATCAATTAGATAAATAATAAATTAATAAACATAATAGACGACATAGAATACATTCAAGTACATCAGTTCCTCAATACCGGAATGCAAGCAGGCTCTGCTTTTGCAGCTTACACCCTACAGTCTGGTTGTTGCCTAACTGTTTGGTTTGTGGGCTACAGTACGTGCACAGCATATAGTCAGTCACCACATGCACCTCAATGACCTCTGCCCTGTTGACTGCACAAACGTGCAACCTGGCTCTATGATGTTGAGAGTTCTTGTGATCATCTGAACTGTGATGGAGCTCCCAGGTAACCTCACTTCCAGCTTTACCGCCCATCCTAAACACAGTGACTGCCCCAGGTCACACTGCCCCGTGGCTCACTGTGGGCTCACCAGTGACCCCGTATATCTGAGGTTACACACCACAGGCTGCTTGAAGGTCATCTCAAAGTCTTCAGAGGCTGCAGGCCACTCATAGTGCAGTGAGGGTGCGAAACAGCTGGGTGAGGCAGAAGACGGAGGC
>NW_019473417.1:0-2034 GCF_002814215.2 Seriola lalandi dorsalis
TTTTTTTTTTTTAACCATTTCTGACATTAGGTCAAATGAAAAGCCTTCCAGAATGATGTATGCCCACATCTAATTGTGTTTTTTTTCCAACATCTAATACACATCGTGCTGCATCCATTATTCTAAGGTAAAGCAGTACCAGTCAAAACAATCAGAACACAGCTCTCTGAGGAAGTTTGAATTCACAGCCCCTTGAGAAAGAAAGGAAGAAATAATGATTTAAAAATATGTGTTACCTAACAGGATCTGCAGTGCAGACAAACAATGTCAGATTGAACTGCTCATCGGTTTTAGATCACAGTACGGAAAAACTCATCTCACTTAACACCATAAAACAAGACATTTATTTGCTCTGCATTTCACAGTATACAATGCTATGTTAGACTTACACAAGATATAAATACAGTATATTCCAATAAACAGCTTCTTCAGTTTGGGACTCTGAGTTTGATGAATGTCTAATGCTGTCTTTTAAACAACACAGTGACATTAACTGATTCTTTAATGGTAACTCAAATAACTTTAAATAAAGAGGCAACTGTCCATTTAGTTCCCCCTTTCATTCAGTAAAGATACGACATCAGGTTATAAGTTGAAAAGCCCTTCACACCTCGACAGGTATTGTAACAAATTTGACATGATGAAAATAAAAGCGAAACCTTCTGGCAATTATATGTTACTACTAAATGTGTGTTTTATTGAATCCAGTTCGTCAATGTATATTGTATCCGTCCCTATACCACTGAAAAAAAAAACTGACCTTGGTTTCTTTACAGTTAGACTTTGACACATGTAAGCTTGCCTCACTGAAATTACATGTAGAGGAGAAAGGAAAACACTTGACTAGAAAAATGTTTCTAATCTATTATATAGCAGCTAATTATAATGCCCCGTTTAGTGAGAAAAATAAAGTGTTTGGAGCTGCTGCTTTATAGAGGGAGGCTTCACTTAAGTGCGTTTTAAAATATACTGAGACATTCTACATGGACAGGATAGAGATTTTAATTGAAGGGACTGCCACACCAAATCTAACCTGTTTATGTAAAGGCAGGGTTTCCATCACTTGAGTGAGAGAAAATCAGGCCAGGTTCATATATGAGATGCGGCTTAATGTGTGTGATGACTCACTGGGTTATGTAGTCAGACTCGCTCGACATGTCTGAGCTTGCCCCTGGTTCAAGTTATGCAAGTGACAGCTTTTATCAGTACTGACCGAGAAGAGATGATAAGAACGCTACAAACACAGGAGGCAGATAGCTGTATTGTGAACTAAACTCTCAGTAGGCTTGGTGCATACAAAGAGTAGATTCTGCATATTGTAGGGGTCTATTTTGCTACACAAACCCTTTGTGCGGCTTTATGTGGGACTGGTATAAAGAATGTACTTGACATTTACGTTATAATATAAATGCTTGTCAAATTTGAACATGAATCAAATTATCATAATTCACTGTTCATTAGCACAAGCCAGAAAGTTATACTTGGGTTGCATATTTGCCTACAAAATGTTGGCACATGACTTTGTGGTATATTTATTTTCTGTTAAAAAAAACAAACTGTTTGGACCAAATGTTGCATTTCATCACTTAATTTTATGTTTTTATTTTATAATATTACATTTAAGTAAATAAACTAACTTACTGCTTACAATTTAGCATGGCTGAATAAGATTCTTAATATATTCCAGCTATTGTTTAATGTTCACTTATAGCCAGTGAATGCAATTTCATTTAGAAGGGCCAGAAGGGCCAGATCCTTTGCTAACACATAAACTGTCTGCTTCTGTTGGAGGGTCCTTACTGTTAGAAGAAAGTTTTTCCTCCCCACTTTTGCTAAGTGCTTGCTAATTAAGGGAACTGCTGGATTTCTCTCTGAAACATTGTAAGGTCTTGACCTTACCCTGTAAAGTGCCTTGAGATAATATATGTTATGATTTGGAGCTATACAAATAAAATTGAATTGAATTGAATTGAGCAATACAGCATAATGGTTCTTATGGTTTAAAAACAATTGTACAATGATCCTTTTTTTTTT
>NW_019473418.1:0-2034 GCF_002814215.2 Seriola lalandi dorsalis
TGTTTAATTTATTTGTGTTAAAAAGCATTGCAGCCTGAATGACCTGGATATATCAGACTAAAACTGGCTTTTTTTTTTCTTTTCAATGTGCACACCATCACATTAGGTCAGCATTACTGAGCATTTATTTGCCTGGCGATTCACTGTCATCGTTATTTGCAATGTGCTTACCTAATTTACAAAGTACACAAATGTACTTCTTGAGAAATGAGATCCTGAACATAAAATGAAAGGATAACTGGTCTAATTTCCCTGGTTTGTGCAGCATATGTCTTCTAATTATTACATCCAATCAAAGTTTTCAGAATGAATATAGGAAAATTGTGCTGACTGTCATTGCTAGAAATAACCAGTTACAGTGAATAACCCAAGACGTGAAAAGTGCAGTATCATTTAAAAGCTCAATGTAGAGTTTACAATCTGATGCTATATGCTGTAATGGTTCTTTGGAGAAAAAAAAGGACCTTGATGCACACTAACGGGCAGGAATAAAATAAAGCAAACACAGCTTCAGTTAAGACAGGGTGTACATACAGAAAAACTTATGAACTCCTAGCAAGCAAACGCAAAAGACCAGAGGTATTGTCTAATTTTCCTGGATTTTGAGAAGACTCTTTTGAATATGCAATCCAGCATTGTAATATCTGAAAAAGAGGCGATCAAGAAATGGCATTAACAGTTCTGACAATCCTGATTCTTGTGAATTTTTTCTGACAAAAGTGAGTCAAACCAGTTTGATAAGGTCGTGAATGTGACAGTAAATATGAAATGAAATAAACACTCGCACTTATATTATCTTGCATCACTGTATGTAGCCTGAGAGAAGAAACCCAAGGTAAAAAAATGTTCACCAAAACTTGCTGCACTATGGTGTTCCATTGTGATTCTGTCAAACGATGAGTGGTAAATGAAGGTTTTGTAGAACTTTGTAAAAATCAAGAACCTGGCTGTAGCTAGAGAAGAATAGAGGTGGGATGGTTCCAGCAATAGCTTCTTTGATTATCTTTCCACCGACACCTTTTCAAGGTTGGTCACTGAGTACGGCCTTCCGCAAAAGGTAATGCTTGCTAACTTCAGTACCACAATCTTTGAGGCAGTCCTTCAGTATTTACCACCTTCAGATATTTCTAAGTCCTTCAAAAGTAGCAGAGGAGAGAGAAGATGCTGACCTTATGATGCCGACCAAACATGGTGAGCGTGGCAATACCTGATGCTGTGAATTCAGCTGTGTTTCACCAACCATGAACCATGGATGATAGGCATGACAGGAAATCACTGAGGCGCAACAGAGTTGGTTCAAGACAGTTTCTTAACATGTGCAAAACCCTTTTTGATCCAAGGCTTTGTCTTCTGCGGGGTGTCTGAGAATTCAGGGTGAATACATGTGATGGAAGAAGACATTGATAACAACCTATTCCTTAGTAACACAATCTACGTGTACTGGATTGGATTTATATGTTTCAGAAGAGGTTTTAGACAAAACTGATTTGGCTAATTTGGTCTTTTTGTTCACAGACAGCCATTGCCTTTTAATGGACATGAAAAGGCCTCAAATTGATACGTCACATGAAGTGTTTTTGCAGAGTCTGATGCTGATGTTCTGTAGGGGTTCAATGTTGTGCTGTAATTCTCAGCAACTCTGATGGGTCAAAGCACAAGGAAACTGCATGATGCTTAGAAACTTAGAAACTGGTTGCCTGCTTAGAAAGAGATGGAAGAGATGCAGAGCTTGCAGCAATGGTGGGTCTCAGGAGTGACAACCCGTTCTATTTTCTCCACTCACAGAGACAACTGTCGATGCAGATGGTCAATGTATGAAAGATGTAGAAAGGTGCCAAGGAGGAGAGACTCTTCGCTCCAGCAAGCCTCTGCTGCTAATGCATCAAACAAAATCGCCCACACCACAAACACCTTGGCACACAGCCCAAATCACCTTGGTCACCTCTCTCGCAGAGCCCGGATGATGGGAGACCTTCATCGCCTCCGCTGTAAACAAGAACTAATTAACACATAGGAGAGCTGGCTGCTCCCAAA
>NW_019473419.1:0-2034 GCF_002814215.2 Seriola lalandi dorsalis
AAAAAAAAAAAAAAAAGTATCACTCTTACTACAGCCACACAAACACCTCTTTAATATGGAGAAATCCAAAATTTGGTGGCAGAAGTTGAGTGAATTAAAAGAAGTTGATGTTTTTCAAAGTACAAAATAACTTCAGTAATTTAGGATTCTGTTTTTCCCAGCACATTTAAATTTTATTTGAACAAAAATCAGTCTTCATCATGAGAGAAATGGCATTTTAATTGTCCATATATCTGTCTGATCCGACTCTAGAGATTACAGCTGAGAAACACAAGTTCTAGGAGTTCCCCTCTATTACAAGGTAGTGCAGGTGAGAGCAGGTAAGGGCTGGGTGTGGGGCGAAAGGCAAACTCCAAAAAGATGAAAACAAAAGTGCAAAAAAGGTGGACCAACACAGCTGAGACAAATGTGACAAAAACTGTTTCAAGCTGTTATGCTGTCGCTTCCACTACTCCTAACTGGCGTCATGCTGTAGGCTATGCTAACGTTTTAGCATGCACGCTCTGGATATTCGGTGACAGTCCTCTTCGTTACATAAGATGACCCCCTGGCCAGACTCAGAGTATCAGCGTATCACTGCAGTAATGACAACAAATTGCCTCAACACCGGTATGTGACAGTGCTGAAGTAACAGAGGAGGATTACACTCCATCAAACCTTTCTCAGGGGTTTATCCAAGAGCCACATCCTGCGCTCCATCAATAACAACAGAATCAATTTGTTTGCTTTTCACTTATCATGTGGAAAAAAGTGACTCATTTAATGACACACAGACACAGTAACAGAAAGAAAGAAAGAAAAAAGAAAGAAAGAAAGAAAGAAAGAAAGAAAGAAAGAAAGAAAGAAAGAAAGAAAGAAAGAAAGAAAAAGAAAGAAAGAAAAAAAAGAGCTGCTCTGCATCCTAGCAAAGTGGCCCCAACATAAACAGTGATCTGTTGAACAGCAGAGTAAACTTCCTCTGCTTGCACTGGTGCACACACTTCCTGAGGGGATTGAGCGATGCATCAGGCTGAACCCCGTTCTCCATAAAGGCTGGAAGTGTCTCATCCGACAAGCAAATGGGCCAACCCAGCAAATTCAAGCCACATGCTGACCACTTGCTTGTCTCCTGTTACTGTAGGTTATCTGTGCACGCCGCCTGAAATGAATACAGTGTGCTCAGAAATTCCCGCTGATTTTTTTGAATAATAAAATAGATTTTTTTTTGTCGATATGGACATAGGTCAGGCCACCACTTCTGACTGAAATATTTCAACAACAACACGGATCGATTGCCATGAAATTCTGTACAGACATTCATGGGCCCCTTACACGCTAAACCATTGTGAACATGCTAGCTCAGCACACTGCTGTGCCTATAAGTACTATGGCAATAAACTCTCATACAAGCATTACTGTCTTGGGAAATTTTCAGTTTCAGCCTGAAATCGAGCAAATAATAAAACGCAGCCACGGCTCAGTTTCCCACAATGTCTTGTGTTAAGATGATTTTCCTTTCCTATACATGATCTCAGCACTAAGATGTTTTCTGAGAAACATGTCTGTTACTTTATTGTTCTGGAGAAAGTGGATTAACTAGCTGTTTCCACTAATTCAGTGTGTTCTACAGCTTATTTTTGATTTCCTGCTCCATGACTACAGATTAATATCTCCGGTGGCAGCAGCCCAACTCCAACAAACCCTTGACTAGGAGGGTCCCTAACCCCAGCACCCTGAGAAACACTGTAGCCAGTGCGAAGAGCCATACCGCCGCATAATTGGAGACATGATTGGGGAAGAGTAGATATGTGTGAGTTTTAGCCGCCTGGGGGGAGTCCCACCCAGGGAGAGTGGAGAGGAAGCTGTACAGATGGAGGTCAGAGTTGGGTGGCTCACATCCTACTCACTATTTGTCCTGTTATTCCAATCTCCGCCAACACACAGGCAGGATCCTGATCAGGGATAATGCTCAGGGAATCCGAAAAAAAAAAAAAAAAAATTTTTTTTTTTTTTGATCCACAGTGATTTTTACTTTCAACACAACCAACTCATGAA
>NW_019473420.1:0-9304 GCF_002814215.2 Seriola lalandi dorsalis
AGTCAAAATGTGGCTTAAAACTGGATTGCAAGCTTCTAGCAGACAACCACAACGCTGACATCCAAGCAAAGGTGATATGTTGCCATTTACCATAATCATTCCATAGTGAGATACCTCTCTCACAGTTACCCTGGTAACCAAACCATTTCTCTAGGTTTCAAATTTGCTGCTAACTTTTGGGGTACTGTGAGTACACAGCCCATTTTCACTGAAATGTGGTGGACAATTACAAAGGAGTATGAAATGGAAAATTTGCATTCCACCACTGCTTTTGATGTATTTCTAAACTGTTGTAAATCATTTTTACTTAAGTAAAAGATCTGAATAACGATTACACCACTAGAGTTCCTTCATGGCGGTTATCTTCAGGGATCAGTCCGCCTCTTCCTCTCTGCGCTGTCTGTCGAAACCTGATTCGATGAAATCTGCCTGGCAACTTGTTCTGAATTATTTGATTGGTTGAAGCGCGCAGAAGCAGTACTGACACCAGCCAGAGAACAGCAGGCAAGACGCACACTCCTGTCCTTCAGAGAGGTGTTTTATTTTCTCCTTTTTAACAGACGTTTTGTCGTTTGAAAACCATGACTCGAGCATCGACCTGGATATTTCTGTTTCTGCCATTAATGTGGCAGAATTTGGAGCCAGCTGGAGGCGGTAAGTTGACTGTTGTCGGTCAAATTTCAAAAACGAAAGTAAATAGACGTGTTGCCTCCATTTTACAGCAGTTTACAGTTACATCTAACTAATGTCAACGGTTTATATATATGGACGTATTTCAGAAGACATGATGCTGTCTACCAGCTCCTTCTAACGCCGTGTTACATTTCTGATGAGTTTTGGACCTTTCCCATCCAGTAATATCTTCAGGTCCAGCTACACGTTGATTCCTGTCAGATATTAATGTGAGCAGTTTAGGATTGTGATGCTAAAAAGAAATATTAAAAGTTACTCACATGGTAAGCTCAAATGTAAAGTCATTACTAATGTTTACACCACTCAGTCAAACTGTTTATAACGTGATATTATCATGTAGGCTATAGTTACATAAATTATAATTAGTCTATGCACACACACAAGCTTACACTTTCAAGTTCCTATTGACTGAGTTCTTGGCAAAATCTGAAGCACTCTAGACGGTGGTGATTTAAAAAGCCTTTATTTTCTCATGGCTTCACTACAACAATAAAAACATGCCTAGCTTTTCAGCCATAAGGCCTTCATCAAGGCAAGTATATAATGGCCACCTTTGGGCTCTTCCATTTATAAGGTTTATTTTTCATATCCAAGCAGCACTCCTTGCACTTTGTTCTTATTGACGTGAATGAAGTGTGGCTGATTTAATATGTGTCATTTATCTCTATATGCACTTTCGCTGTTGTTTGCACAGTTTAATAGTAACATTTTATTCCTACTGGTACATGTTTAATTTTAATAATGTCTTGTATGTAGAGCTGAAATATAAGAAAAGTCCCATCATAATGTTGACGTCATGAAATGCCTTTAATACAAAGTAAGTATAAGCAAATTTTTCTGGTTGAGAACCTAGAGGTATCAAATGCTTGATCAACAACTAATTAGTTAACTGATTAATCTTTTGAGACATTTCTCTAGAGGAAAATGCTAAACATTTGATGGTTAAAGCTTCTACAATGTACAAATTACCCGTTTTACACTGCAGTAAAATAAATACCTTTGAAATGTTGAAGGAACAAAAACAGCTGCTTAAGGACAGGGCCAGGGCTCTGGGGAACTGTGTTATGTTTTATAGAGAAAACAACAGGTTGAATAATTGAGAAAATAATCATCAAATTAATCCACAATTAAAATAATTATTAGTTTCAGCCTAGTTATACTGTATGTATGGAATATTATGTAGTCTTTATTGCACATTTTTCAGTGCAGTGAAAACAGTCAGTCTGTCATGTATTACAGACTATTGCAGACCTGTTGCTTCACTTCCTGACATAGGTCGAGGTTAGTAGCAACCTGATAAGGAACACGATCACTTCAAAACAACAAACCACAGGCAGAACTAATAACCAGGAAATGGCAGTGGTGTGTTCACAGGTCCTTGTCACTGCGAAGCTTTCATGTGCACAGTGGTCACTTGTGTGCTGAGAGCTTCACTCAAATGAAGTCAGAGACAATATAGTTTGATATGCGTCTGGTATTGTTCTCACATGAAAGCTATCAGACATGTTGACTTGTCAGACAAGAAGGTGTCCCAGTAAACATACTGCTAAGTCAGCAGGCACATTAACGGGGCCCCAGGACTGGGACGCCTAAATAGGTTGCAGTTTTTATTAAGATTATTTGTAACACCTGTTATGACATGTCTGCTGTGAAAAGGGTATGTTGGTGAGTCTGATAAAATGTACTTAGTGTGCAGAGGTGGTCAGCATCCCAAATCCATACACATATCACCTCATAATCAATGTAGTTAGTAGAGAATTACATTAACAGTAGCCGGTGATGCATTTTCTGATGATAAACTAATCTATTAATTGACTAATAGTTGCAGCTTTAATTATTTTGTGTTCTTAGTGGAGGTGGTTAATGGTACTGGTGAGGTGGATTACTTTACCACTAATGTTTTAAATTACTAGTCTAAAATAGTACAGGGTAGAAAATTGCAAAGGGATGTATGTATATTTAATTTTATTTGGTGTGTCAGTTATGGGGCTGCAAATAAGGATTTTGATCATTGATTAATCTGTTGGTTATTTTTCAAATAGGTGAGTCCATAACATATTGAAAAACTGCCATTCACAATTTATGTGAGTCCAAGTTGTGGTCTTAAAATCGATTATTTTATCTGATCAAAAGTCCAGAACCTGAAGATATTCAGTTTACAATCATATATGTTATCGAAAAGCAGAAAATATTCACATTTGAGAAGCTGAAACCACTAAATGTTTGGATGTTTTTGCTAAAGGACTAAAATGATTAAGCTATCAAAATAGTTGTCAGTTATTTTTCCGTCAATCAATTAATTGACTAATCGTTTCAACTGTAGTCAGTTATGTGAATGAAATGATCCCATGTAGCAAAAAAAAGTCGTTGAAAAATTGGTTGCGTGGAATGTGTCACTTTACTTTACGAGCAGCCTTGAACGCACCGTCAAACAGTCAGGCAGGCGACAGAAGCAGGAAATACACCGTCGTTTATCGCGGACAGACGCAGAGTAAAAACCCAGAGCAAGCGGCGGATAAAACGCTTAAAACGAGTTTTATAAACGAGAGGAGAGACTGCATTTGGTTCAAAATGTTTCTCACCGCGATCTTTGTCCTTTTGGGGACAGGATTGACGGTAAATAGCGGTAAGTGAACATTTTTGGACACATTAATGTGCTTCAGTTTAAAAGTGAAAGTAAACCAGAGACAGTTGTGACGTCTTTAAAAAACTCTCACTTCTGTTGGTTATTTGAGTTTAATATATGAATATAGACGGTTAGTTGTTGTCTGGTTTAGTAATGTATATTTATTATATAGGCCTGCTACATAAAACAGACGGGAAAGAGGAAATTAATCGACTTAATCCAAATGTAAAATAATTGTCAGACCAGCATGTCGTTAACGCTGCATGTGAACCCAAAGGCTGTTCACCACTGTATGACTTAGCTTATTTTGGCGCTCCAAATACTTAAAAGCTAAAACAATAATATATCAGGGCTTGTCAGTGTGGTGACTAATATAATTTTCCTGAAGCTCAAGAAGATGGCTAAAAATTTTAAATTGTTTACTTTGTCAAACCAGCTGTTCAAAACCTGTAAGATATTTAATTTACCATCATATAAAACTAAGAAAGGCAGCAGTTAACCACAATGGAGTAACAGGGATTGTTTGGTATTTGTGCTTGAAGATTTACTCGAATAATTGGCTGAATATCAAAATAGTAGCAATCAACTGATTGGTTAATTGGCAAATAGTTTCGTTGTAAATGACATCTAGCATACAAGTAAAGTGGAGAAAATACATGAAAGTATAAGTTTAACATTTTTTATTTTATTTTAAGTATTGTCAACAGTAGTGTAAAAATTATGTTCTTCTTCAAATTATTGCTGCTTATTGATTACCATTTGAAACTAATGTTCTTAAGAAGTTATGAAGTCATATTCTGAGTGTTCAAAATCAGAAGGTAAACATGACGCTGTCACATTGTTCTAAGTATGGGTGTTTATTGCTCTTTAAGGTCTTTGGCTTGATTTACGAACACCGCCCTTTGACTGGTGTTGCTGAGGCGGACAGACAGCATTGTTAGGATATCTCTGATCTGGCGAGTCAAACAAATTTCTTCCCTGAGTTTGATTTTCCCGTTCTTTGTTTTCTGTCTAACTGGAGTTTTAGGGTGATACTGATGTAAATATTTGAGAGTTAATAAAATATAATAATGCTATATCGACCATCATCATTTATTTTTTACCTAAATAAAGAATATAGCTCAAACTTTTTATTTTTGCCATTTCTTTACTTCAAAATAAAATAGCTTTCTAATGGGCTCTCAGCAAATTCAGTATAACAGCAGCAGCATTGATTTTAGTGACAGTCTTACACATGTCTGAGAGGAAAAGAACCTGGTGTTCCTGCTACGTGCATTTTGCATCAGCGGTCTGCCACTGTAAAATTATTGCAGCCACTGTAATGTCATGAAGTCACAATTATACAACTCTGCAGTTGGCTTTGAATCTGAAACAACAGATAGAGGAAGTGGAGACAGGCCCAGAGTGGAATAATAAATGGAGACATAGCCAATTAGTGCAAGCTTTATTTTCTGTAAGTTCCCTAAATGTCATCAGGTCTGACAACATTTAGTTCAATAAAATTCTTCACTTTGGTGTAATACATGCTTGGGTATTTTTAACTTATAGTTTGGTGGTTGTTCATTGACTGAAATCCCAAAGGCAGGTGTCCAAATGTTTTAATTTGGGCTGAATGTAAATATTTGGATGTGCTTTCAAGGGTTCTTGCCTAGTAAATAGGTAAATAAGGACCCATCCAAAACATGCTAATCAAATCTATTGGTGCTTATCTGCCTTGTGTAATAAATATCTGTTTGTCTTTCCTTCCTGTGTGATTTCCAGAGAAGCATTCCCTCACTTACATCTACACGGCCCTCTCCAAACCTGTCGGACTCCCCGGTATCCATGACTTCACAGCCATGGGTCTGATGGACAGCAGGATGATTGACTACTATGACAGTGATAACCAGAAGAAAGTTCCCAAGCAGGATTGGATGAAAGAGAAGCTTCCCATTGATTACTGGGAGAAAGGCACACAGTCCCGCCAGAGCAAGCAGCAGTGGTTCAATGTCAACATTGGCATCCTGATGGAGCGAATGAAACAGAATGATACAGGTAGGGCCTGTGAAATGTGAGGGGCCAGGCTGGTCTGTCGATTAATTTCGATGAATAATTAGGACCAAATATAATATATGATACATAAATACACTTGCTAAAAATCAAGCTGAGCTTTATTGAAACCAATATTGTTTTTTTTATGAGATTTCTTAATGTGTCCTGTGTTTTATTCTTGTGACAAATGCATTGTGACTTCTCTCAATGATTAATCAGAAAATCACAAATATTTAAATTTGACCTCTTCTTCATCTTGTCTGGCGATTATATCCGTTTCTTTGTTGTTCATTTGTCTCACTGTCCTGCTCTGCAGACGTCCATGTCCTTCAGTGGATGCACGGCTGTGAGGGAGACCTGCAGGAAGATGGCAAGTTAAAGTTCATTCGTGGTATGGACATGTACAGCTACGATGGAGACAACTTCCTGGCCTTCGATGACACCCACTCAGTGTGGGTCGCCCCGACTCCTGAGGCAGTCCTCACCAAGAGGAAGTGGGATGGTGTTGATGTCCTAAAAGAGTACACCAAAGGCTACCTGGAGAACGAGTGTATGGATTGGTTGACCAAGTTCATGACATATGGACAAAAACAGCTAAAAGCAGCCTGTAAGAAAGATTTCTGTTTTTCATTACTATAACAATTTATTAGACTAGAAGTATAAATTAATAATAGAGGGATTAACTGGTCAAAAATGACTAGATGGATAGATAGACAGATAGACAAATAATAATTAAATTAGTCCACTTCCTTTGGCTGAGGTGTTGTATAGCCTGATGGCAGTGGGAACACAGGATCTCCTGAACCTCTCTGTTCTGTAGCGCAGTGAGATGAGATGTTTGCTGCTGTAGCTGCTTCTCTGTCCTGCCAGAATGTTGTGGAGAGGATGGTTGGTATTGTCCAAGATGGCCTCCATCTTACATTGCATGCGTCTCTCCACAACAGTCCTGAGTGAGTCCAGACTCCTGGCAAGCACAGACCCAGCCTTTTTGACCAGCTTGTCCAGTCTCCTTGTGTTTATGTTGAACATGGCGGTTAATTATTAATAATTACTTACACTTTCCAAAGGGGTGTTTACTTATGGCCATTTCCTGGCTTGTATTATTTGTGAGGGGAAGTTATTAGCTCCCTATGTGGAAACATTTTTCCATCAACACACGGTTGTTGGATTAGGGTTAAATGGTATTTTATCAAATCCAAAACATTTCAGTACCTTAATGAATCCATTTAGGTTTAGCCCTCAGCAAACCAAATCCAATACAGAACCATAATCATAATCCAACCCTAGGGAACACCGTAGTAACAACCATGATCCTTAAAATTGGTTCGGAAGAAATCTGAAAATGATAAAATATGTCACAGCAGTGGTGTTTGACTTTTTTTGTCATATTTGTGTTATAATTAAAATTGTGTATTGTGCCGATTTCATTTTGTAGTAGTAGTTACAGCTATTGATTATATTTATAATGAGTCATTCAGTTTATTATGAGGACATCAATGGCACAGTTATCATGTGGTGATATTGGTCTGTAGCATATTGCTACGTAACCACCATGCAAACAGAAACTCACGGTATGCTTTCTCTTTCTAGCTCCACCTGAAGTCCACCTGTTTGCAAAGAACTCAAAGGTTAAGACGAACATCATTTTGACATGCCTGGCCACAGGTTTCTACCCAAAAGACATCGACGTGTGGATCAAAAGGAACGGCCGTGTTCTCTATGGAGATGATGGATTAACAACCTCGGGCGTTCGACCAAATCAAGACAACACTTACCAGAGGAGAGACAGTGTGGAGATTCTAAAAACTGACAAGTCTACATACACCTGTGAAGTCATTCATAAAGCATCTGGTGTACAAGTTGAGAGGGGATGGGGTAAGAATATTTTTCTTAGTGATTTTTTTGTTGTTGTTTGTCAGGTTTTTTTTTTTTCTTTCTTTCTTTTAAATCAGACTTGTGCGTTCAGTGCTGTTTGCCCAGTGCAGTGCTGCATTATATCCATTTTCTGATCACAATCCACACGTCAAAATTTGAATGATAGAAATGACCTCGCCAATAAAGGTTGAATATGTCTTGAGCCACAAAGAAGCCCCAAGACTAGTTAGCCCTGAAGGATAATCCAGGTTTACTTTCACTTGGGAATTTCTGTTAGCTTTAGCCATAATTTCTATAAGTGACAGTGACTCAACTTCAGAGAGCGTGTCGACATAGCAACATTAAGGTTAAATAGAACAAAAAAAGATGGGGAAACCTATACAACCAAACTTATACAACTGAGATTCAAGTTGTGATAACCAGACAAACATCCATAACAATTCACTGCAGTAACTTAAATCTTCCCCTGGAGATTACTATGTCTAACACGTTTGCCTTTGTTGAAGATGTGATTGGATTAATAATTTTTCATATCACAGTCAGCAGTTATATGAGACAAAGTGTGTACTTACTGAGAAGAAACATTATTTACATAATTTATGTAATTAAATATTAGTATTACTGTCACTGAACATCGGCAGAGCCGTAGCATACATTGGCACCATGGTAAATTGAACCTAACAATTAGAAATAATGTTGAATGAAGAATACTGAATATAAAACTAATGTGAATGTTTTCTGTGTTTTAGATCACATGATTCCTCCAGAGCCTGGAGTTGACGGTGCTACCATTGGTGTAGCTGTGGCTCTGCCTGTGATCATCTTGCTTCTTGTGGTTGCAGCAGTGCTGGCTGTGTTGTACAAAAAAGGCAAATTTGGTAGGTCTAATATACACTCAGCAGTAAATATTTTAGGTACACCCAACCAATAATAATGCAGTCTAATAAAACAACTATTAAAAAAATATATGTTTTTAAAGATTATAATGTTCAATTTTCACTGAAGTCAAGACAGAAATCACAGGAGTTTCATTTTGTCCACCTCACTTAATGTGGGGTGTTATCAGTGAGGTTACAAAGACCTCTCAATAAATTAAAATACAGTGTTGACTCATTGTCAACACTAATGACAAAGTAATTCTCTTTTTCCATCTCTGTTGAACTGATGGAATACTGAGGTCAGCGCTTTTCATAGCAATGTTAACAATCAAACATATTCAGAATGACACTATGATAGTGTAGAGTACTGTACATTCAAAGTGTTCACACCAAGAGAAGCTTGTTGTACATTTTAGTCATCTGTGTCATAAGCAGGAAAATGTGTCATTGGTTATAAGGAGCAAAGGTCTGTTATTATTTTATTATGGACATCAGAGGTCACATTGAATCACACTCCTATGAATCATTAAGCAGGAACGGCGTTTCTTACCTTTCATTCACTGAGCTGAAGGTTCACTTAGCTTACAGTCTCTTACATGAACATAAGTTTGTACTGGGAGCGTCCGAGTGATTAGTTTCTACGTCGCAGTTAGCTGTATTTTTCTGTTGTTCTCTCCTTCTCAGATACATACATTAACTCCTACCACCTGTAGTACATTTCCCCTGAAATGCCACTAAAGAACACAAAGAGATAACATATCATTTTACTAAGGATTTTCTTTTGCTAATGGAGTACATCAGACTGCTTCCTCTTTTAAGCAAAAGAGCCAATGAAACATTAGTTAGCATTATGTATTTTTAAATAGACACAGTGGAACCCAGAATTTCCTAATTTAACAAAATGGATGTGTATGTTTTGAATTGAAATAAATGCAGTTGTTGATTAGTGTGTTAATGTAGTGTTTGTTTACAGGAGGTGCTGGCAAGACATACACCAGACACCATCTGTAGTTTGGAGTAAATATCACTCAAACAGGAAGAAATAGTGCATCTGTTTGGGACTATTTTCAGCAGCATATTGATCCATATTTGATGCTCTAGTATTTGGGGAGCAGGGCGGTGTGTGTGGGACTGAGTCAAAATAAAGTGCAGTGTGTGTTTATATGTGTATATATATATATATATATATATATATATATAT
>NW_019473421.1:0-2033 GCF_002814215.2 Seriola lalandi dorsalis
TTTTAATTGATTTCTCATAATTAACTCAGTGTTCATCGATTTCCCTGCGACCGCCCAACACCGCCTCGAGATCGGCAACCTCATTATTTCCACGTTAACCCGAATAATCCCGAATAAATACGGAGCACATTCAATAACAATTAGACTCAGACTGCACTAAATAATCCCGTTTCTTCAGGCTGACCCGGGCTGGAGGGCAGGATGCTCTCAAATAACAGGAGAAAAGTTGGTAAAAATATGAGAAGAGAAAGAGATTCCGAGCTGAAATCTGATGAATGCAGCATCTTAGAAATTTAGGAAAAAGTGTCGAAAGAGCCTCAGTAGCGAAATAAAGTGAAACCTATTTAAACATATTGTAGATCTAGAGAAAAATAAATAAATAATACAAAATCAGCCCTGAAACCTGTAAAGGCTCCGTCTGTAATGCTCTCCGCCATTTAACCAATTGACCTAATTAAATCCTGTTACACACCAGCTCAGCCAATTAAAAGGCCTGCTGGGCACATCAGTCACTTTGACTCTGGGCAGTGTGTGAAATGTCAAGCTGTAGCATCTCCGTCAGGTTCAGTAGCTTTGTAAGAGGAGGAGGAGGAGGAGGAGGTCAAACAAGCCTGCAGGCAGCAGTTCAACCAGGCAGTCAGCTCCCACTCCTGCCTCCCTCCCTCCTCCTGCAGGTTCTCCTCCTGAAAAACACCCAGCACATTTCTCCTCTGTCTGTCTCTGGTTGGAAAATGAGCATGTTTTCAAACTATTTTGTACCACTGTCTCCTAATGTATAACTTTATGTAGTTCATTATGCATGTAAAGTTTTTACGTAGGAACCTGGTTTGAATAAAGTGGTTGAACATGAGCTTTCTGCAGGTTTTGCTCTAAACGTGGCAAAGAAAAGTCCTTTCTTCTTTTATATTCTTGCCACCAAAATCACCAATTTCTTAAACGTCATGCAGCCAAGATTTCTACTTTTATATGTATGGACTTCAAATGTGTTGTGTCACGTGAAAGATTGAGATTTGCTGTTAATTAATGTGCATTGTCTCTGATAAATAAACAAATAAAGTAAAGCAGGAAATAAAAGTTGATAAAAACAAAAAAAGGTTCTGTAGCTTTTAATAGAATTACAAAATCTCCATCAGCAGATGCAGGTTGCTCAGGTTACTGAATAAAATGGACCAATTTGTTTAATAAAAATTCAGTTTATCAAATAAAAACTATAGATACGATGCAATTTCTGTGTAGAACAGGAGTGAACAAAACAGTTTTATATGTAAAAAAAAAAGTACAAGACAATTTAGCAGAGAACATGAGAACACAGAAAGAATCAGAAAGAACAGAGCAGAATAGAAAAAATGACCTGCAGAAAAACAGAAGAGAACAGAGAGATCAGGTAAAAAAATAGAAGAAGCTGCATGAAACTTGACAAAAATAGAACAAAGCAGAGCAGAGAGGAGCAGGACAGAAGAGAGAAGAGTGTAACTGAGGAGGAGATAATAGAGTAGAATAGAGGGGGCCAGGAAGGACAGAAAGCAGAAAGAGAGTGAGCGGGGAGGGAGGGAGGTGATGGTGTTGGTCACGGGGGGTTAAAAGAAGGAGGCGTCCAAAGCTTGTGAATTAAACGCTGTGAGGCCCTGTGTCCTCGGCACGTGCACCGGGCCTCGAGAATAAAAGGAGCTCTGGCCCATCTGGCTTTTTAGAGGCAGGGAGAAAGGGGAGAGACAGAGAGAGAGAGAGAGAGGCCGGGAGACATAGGCAGAGAGCAGGTGAGAGAGCAAAAGAGAGAGAGAGAGAGAGGGACAGAGAGACAGGGGTCCCATGTTATTCAATAGAGAAACACAGCCAGGTGTTTAGGGTGCTTGATTCCCTCTAGGGGGTCACCAATGGTGAAAAAAAATGTAAAAAATAGGCCCTCATTGTGATGTAAGGTGCTTTTTAGTGAATGTGTGCTCTGAAAGGTTTGAGGTCGGTGTCAGAGTGAGCAGGTGAGGCAGAGGAAACACAAAAAAGCAGAGGATGAGGACGACAAGGACGAAGAACTG
>NW_019473422.1:0-2033 GCF_002814215.2 Seriola lalandi dorsalis
GCATTTGAAAAGTTATTTCCAGTGTGTAGGATCCACGGATGGTGGGAGTCCATCATTCGGTGAGACAGTGAGTTTTTCCTGCTAAACAAGGCCTTCATTGACCTAATAACTGGCAGCCTACTCAGTCACCAGCATGTTGAGTAGTATTCATTATTCATGCTCATTAAATTCTGGGCCTCATACGAGCAAAGACTGCCAGCTTGCTGCCAAAATGTGTTGGTTTTGTGATGTGCCCACTTGAGACTTGGGGATTTAAAACCAGGACACCACTTCTGAAAAACTAGCATCGAAATACACAGAATCCATTCTGTTCATTCCAGTTTAATTTGATCAAATTTGACAAAATACACAATTATACTCACCTCCATTCTTTTGCCTTGAATAGGATTTGGAATTAATAAATGGGAGAAAAAAACGTGCACATTCTTCCCCATGAAAAGAGATTTGGAGTCAATTCTGGCTGTTTGAATATGCATATTCATAGTTAGTTGATCATATTTTTTTCCATATTCTATTCCTCATCATTTATTCTGCAAGGGAACGGAGCTTGTCAACAAAACCTTTTTCAATGAAAGGCATCTCTTAAGCATTCAAAACACTCGGTGTTGCATCACATTCTATTCAGTCGTTTTTCTCGCAGAAAGAATTGGCAGTCCGTCCATCTATCTGCATCACATTTGTGATTTTGGAGTGAAAACAAAGCACAAAGTCAATATCTTAAGGCCCAGTATGTGTATCTCACGTTAAGTCGGTTTTACCATGGTGCTGATCTTGAATAGACGCGTTGTTTACTTTGTGTACGATGCCAGTACTACTCCAAAATGTTGATTTGTCATGATCTCGGCAGACAATAGAACATTTAAGGTTCGACATATGCTTGGAAGGAGCCATGACAAGATGAACCTGAAATGGTGCACTTAAAAAACGAAAACTGCTATAAATGTCCATGCTGCTTACAAAGAGGAAGACAGCAATATATTATACCTATAAGGCAAAGAAGCAATGTTTTACATGCGTGCTACATAACAGAGCAAAAGCGGCACTGCGTTTCAAGTGCACTAGCATTTCAAAGGCAGAATTTTTCATACAGTTCTCAGCCAGCAAGGATGGTGAAACGAGGCCATGACAGATAGGAAACAATTATTTATCAGGACACACATCCACAAAGTAACAGCAGCTGTCTGCACCATTTTCCAGGACTGCAGGGCCATCCATATTTGTCTCTCCTATACTCAAATCCCCAAGAAAAATACCCACAGTTCCAGCACAGAGAGGGGATTACTGCTTTCCCATATGTTGTCCTGTGTAGACACAGCCATATCAATCTAAGCCTGGTCAGTTGCTCTTTCATATACTCCTAATGTACTGGAAAGCCTTCCACAGTCGGCTGCCCCTCACTGCTGGTCCTGAACAGGTCTCAGTCCCAAGTTCCACAATGGAGAACAATCAGGCTTTTCTGTTGGATTAGGGAAAAAAAGGGAGGGGGGTGTCCCTGTCCCTGGTGTCTGATTGTTGTCTGGTAAGGTTATGTTTTAATACTGAGACACTTCAGCACTGGTTCTTTGTGCGGGAACTGTGTCAGAAACAAGAGGTCTAAATAAACAGTGAGGCCCAGTGGAGCCCTTTCATTCATCATGGCCCCTTCTGACAGCGGCATGCAGAGGAATCATCTGGAATCATCTTCTGCGGGCTCCGGTGAATGTGAGCTCCTTCTCTGCTCTCCTCCCCAGCCCTGAAAGTGAGGCCAGCCATGTGACACGCACACACACACACACACACATTAACGTGTACGCACACAGGAAGAACTCTATGGTCTATGAGTGCATGTACTGAATATGTGTGTGTCTATTGATAAAACATATCATTGAGAACATTATTAAAACGTGCACCAAGCATCACAACTAGCCAAAACACACAGCCACGGTCATGTTGAGCATGATATGGGAAGTCGTTGAGGCAGGCGTTCGCCATGTTTGTAAAAGATCAGCAGTTATGCTTAAATCACTCTGTCTATCATAAGCAGATCCAAGATG
>NW_019473423.1:0-2032 GCF_002814215.2 Seriola lalandi dorsalis
GGACAGGTCTCTCTGCTGTTACTGAACTTCCAAATCCTGGTCCCAGACGGGTCACCTGTGCTCGTCCTCGCCAGGTTGGACCGCATGTGTAGCTCTGCAGAGGTCAGTGTCGGAGAGGTGTTTTCACAGCTGTCTCCGGCTGCGTGCACTCGCAACCCCACATGTAGACAATAGCCCGCGCATACACTCTCTGACACACACTCTAAACTTCCTGCCAGAGTTTCCCAGTATACACAGCAGAGAGCGGAACTCCAGGGATGAAGGAGAGTACAGTAGATTACAAACCTCCACCAGCAGATGCAAGAGTGGAAACAACAAAGCAATTTCCTCTAATATCCATGGGTTTCAGTGGTAGAGGTATCACGAGGTAACATGTTACTGTAATGACATTCATTTTCAGTAACTACATCACATTTAGTTAATCGGAAAATCTCAACGGATTGTGCTCGATAAAGGAGATTAAAACTTGAACATGAATAAGAAAATTACTTGTATCAAGTTTAGATTTTTAAAATTCTGTATCAGTACAATATTCACATGCCATAAGCATACACATTTCTTTCCACATTGGCAGTTAACACATCCTTTTCTGAGGCTACTGCACTTTAAGAAACAGGATGAAATCAAGTCTGTAGGTGAGAGGAAGCAAGAGAAACTAGAAGCTTCTGCAGTTTGAGTTAGACAAAACATGGTGGTCTTCCAAGCCTCATCTTTTCTGTATGAAATTCTCTCTCTGTGTTTCCTTGATGAGTCACACTGAAGTGAAACTCAGTGATACTGACTGTTTTTAACTGTAGGTAGCTAAAACCAGTTCGAAAAAGTTCTAGATGTTGCAAGATCCTGCGATAATCAGATTTATCATTAGCTATTTTTATTTTTCAGGCTACTATCATCTCATCAAGATTCATCTACATCAACCTCTGATTTCAAAATCTCTTTTAATGGGGTTGCTCAGACTGTGGAACCGAGGTGATGTGAACAGAGAGGATCCAGGCATTGGAGTAAACTCAGCCTTGTGAGAAATAAAACTTAAATCGCCAAGTTAAATCGTTTATAACATAAACAAAAGGTGATTGGTCATTAAGTTTGCACATTCACAGCTCATTGGTTGACTCACTGAACAGTCAGTCCAGAGAGACACAGACACATGAACACTGTCCAGCAGCAGATTTGTCACTAGTTGCTGTTTTGAAATGGGAAAGAAAGGGTCTTAAGAGTTGCCAAGTTGGCAACACTGGTGATACTTCCTGGTAGTCATCGTTGCTGGGACAAAACAAAGCAACAGACCTGTACAAGACTACCAGGACAAAATATGTCCACTCGATTTGTCCAAGTCAAACTGCTAAAGCCTTTGGCTGAATTTTAAAGTGAATTTTTGCACTGAACAAACGTTGTGAATTTTGCATCCTACCTTTCATCCTGAAGGGATCACTTTAGGAATAATTACAGCAAACAATAACCTCTCAATATAAATCATGTGAGAACTAAGTTAGAATAAATTAAAAAAGCCTTTCCAGACCTTTAAAAATCTCATTACAACTTTAGGATGCATGGTTATGGGTTGCTTTTCCAGAGTGACTTCCCAAACATTGGGCTTCAGCTTTGATGGCATCATGGTTAGCTGACTCATGATGGGCTCCTCTGAGCCGTAAACCAGAACCACAGTGGACAAGATATAGTTTCCCATAAAGACAGGTGATCTGGTGTTCATTGACTCACCTTCAGAAGGAAAATGGCTCAGGTGTTACAGGTTACCTGGCTGTTGACATTGACACAATGACATTTTCATTTGATACAAACAGCAGGTAGCAGCAGGTGAAACTACACTAGATGCTCCATCAAAGTTGCTGCATTTTGAATGTGCAGAAAGAAAATGACTTAGTCGCTGATGAAGGGTTCAGTATGCTTGAAACTAGAGCCCGGCCAATATTGGATTTTTGGGGCCGATGCAGATATCGGTATTAGGGATTAAAAAAATCTGATATCGATATATCGGTCGATATATAAACTGCAGATATCGATATTAGGGATT
>NW_019473424.1:0-2031 GCF_002814215.2 Seriola lalandi dorsalis
CACACACACACACACACACACACACACACACACACACACACACACACACACATTTATTTGAACACATATGCACACCCTGTGCCTCCTGTCCACTGCTGACAGAGCACTCAGGATGTTACACAACTGTGAATCCCATCCTCTTTCCTCATCTCTTCCTGTCACTTATCAAACCACAACACAAATACTATGATTTCCTTTTTTGAATACTTTTGTGCTGTTGGTCTGACGTTAGTTTGGACTCAGTGGTTCCCTACTGGAGCTGAAACAATTAATGAATCAATTAGTCCATCTACAGAAAAATTAATACACAACAATTGTGATTATGATTTGTTTCGGTGTTTTATATCATCTGGTTCCAGCTTCTTAAATGTAAGTTGTAATGTTTTCTGATTTGTATCACTGAGAACCAAACATCAGTCATTTTGAATGACAAAACAAAACATTTTCAGAGTTTTGTTTGTTGTTTTTTGATTTTTCATAAACTAAACAATCAGAAGAGGAGTCATTACCAGCCTCCTTAGGTCTAAAATGAAGCCTTGTCTGCTTGTGACTCTTCATCACAGAATGACTTTCTGTTTTAAACTTTTCAGTTTGTTTCATTTGAATCATTTTTAGAGGCATAAAATACATAAACATATTACATAAAGTATTTCACAACAGAAAAATGTCTTAATGTTTCCCTCATATATTGTGTCATATTAATCTCCTCTTTGACCCCACAAATTAATCTTGTGCCCCATTAGAAGGGTCCCCACCCCCAGGCTGGAAACCACTGGTCTAAGCTATTGAGTAGAAAAAAATAAAATTCACTGTGTAAAGGAAATAATTGTTTGTTGCAGCATTGACTGACTAAAACGAACTGAAAACATGGTGTCACAGGCAGCGTTACACTTCTGCATGTCAGTGGACTAATTAACAAACATGAAAACCCTTCTGCGGGTATCTGGTACCCAGTGTGTCATATACACATGACAGTGCAGCTGGTGACATCACTGCTGACCCCAGCACAAACACATCAATGCCCCTACTGTCTCCCCCAGCCACTGCTTGGGACTTGGAGACAAAAGGCAACAGGAAGAAAAGGAGACGTGGCCGTCTAATCGACATTCTCTATCTTTCTGACAACAAGCGAAATCATTCTGACATGTAGACGAGTGAAGTGTTCTCATTTCTGGATACCTTCACTTAGAGACAAAAACACAAAGCTGCTGCAGCTATCTTCAGAAGATTAGGCCTGTACTGCAGCAGCAAAGCCTTGTCTTCTTCCCCTTCCCTTTCCTCATGGCCCCATTTCATCCTAAGCTTTGTGTGATATGTTTTGACTTCAAAACTGCCAAAGCGATTCCTTCCCACATTGTTATAAACTGGGCAGGCTGAGCCTAGCATATGGCATTAATGTTGGTTTGCTGCTATTTGTCATCAAGATGGATCCACAACTGCTCATTGAAATTCCTTCGAACTCATTCATCAACCTCACACAGACATTCAGCAGTTTTCTCATGCTGGGAGCACAGACTCCTGCCATTTTCATTTTTACTGTCAGTGTAACTCTCCGGTAATTCCTTTATCTGACAAGGACCTCATCAAACCTGCCAACAACCGTTTTGTACCTCACCCTTTAAAGTAAAACATTGACCTGACCTATGTAATGTGAGGCCCATAAAGACGTAGGCTTTTTACAACACTGGGTAAGCAATCTCAAGGAAAAACAGGCTTTGTCAATGTTTGACAGAATAGGCCTAATATGAAGCACTGAGCACACAGATGAATGTTAATATATCTGCTGACGAAATAACATTTCAACTGCGTACGTTCAGAATATGGATCGCCAGTCTGTTTGAAACGCGTTTTAAAACAGTTCCTCCACAGTTTTTGTCTCTCAATCAACAGCTGTTTTCTGCGTAAAATGCGTATTGGCGATCGTGAATAACTCAACTCCAAAATGGAAAGAATTCGCTGGAAAAAAAAAAAACATTAGGAACTGGGAGGCACCAACACAGACAGCGCGTAACCAAGTGCTTAGTTGGCGAC
>NW_019473425.1:0-2030 GCF_002814215.2 Seriola lalandi dorsalis
AGATCACAGCTCACATCATTGATTATTTATTTGGACTTGTTGAGAGCAACACTGTTGACACTGTTCTGTTCTCAGCTCAGTCCTGTCTGGGTCGCTGCGGCGAGCCGTTCAGACGTGGTCAGCTGTGCGAGTGTGACCCCCAGTGCATCCACCACAACACCTGTTGCCCTGACTACCAGCTACACTGCGGTAAGAACCGACAGCCACGGCCGCGACAGAGCCCCGCTGTAACTTAGCAACACATCTGGGTTTCACATGTAAAATCTCAAAGGTTTCACATGTGGTTTTGGAATAATTCACACATTTCACGTGAGATTTTAACATGTTTTCATGTTTAATTTCACATGTGCAGAGAT
This sequence comes from Seriola lalandi dorsalis, assembly GCF_002814215.2. NCBI lineage: Eukaryota > Metazoa > Chordata > Actinopteri > Carangiformes > Carangidae > Seriola > Seriola lalandi. The sequence continues at coordinate 357 of NW_019473425.1, forward strand.
CACGTGTTCAGACGTGTTTTTGTACATGTGAAATTCATGTGGTTTCTCTGTACAGCTGAACATATAGTGGAGACTAGAGACACTCAGTGAAGCTCGAACAGACCTGGAAAAGCATATATAAACATATATATTTGTAACGTGTATGTTGTTTTAATAAACTTTATATAAACATTATATAGGCCTCATTCTTACTTAGAAAACATATGGTCGCGACATGTTGTGAGCATGTTTTCTATGTAAAAATCCAGCACATATTCAGTGCATATTTTTAATATATGTACATATTCCACCTTGTCTCTGTCCACAGATGCCGGTGTGTCGGCCTCACACCCCGACGCTCTGCTGCCTCTGAGAGCTGCTGCTGCTGCAGCTGCTCCTGCTGCTCCTGCAGGTCAGAGTTCATCCACAACAACCAACCAGCAGCACCGCTTCCCTTTCTCTGCTCGCTCACCTGCACTACAGTTTGTGATCGCTGTCCCAGACCTGTTGCTTTTCTCTGAATACAGTAACCACAAATAAAATCTGACTCCTTGGTCAAAGCTACCAGTGCAACCCTGTGCTCCTGTCTGAACGTCACACTGACGTTGGATAACAGGTGTGTTCTCTCAGTCTTCATAAAAGTGATACCTGTGTCCTCCTCTTCCTCAGGTAATCAAAAATCAAAGAGCAAGAAGAAGGCCAACAGTGAGAGCGAGGAGAAGCTCACAGGTAGATGAAGTTCTGATGAAAATGAGTTTGATATTTTGTATAAAAGCGGGAACTGCATTACCCAACATGCAGCTTTATTTAGCTCCATTAGCTCCAGTGTTGAAATGGAAGGAGTTTGACATGTTGGGAAATCCACTCATTCTCTCTCTTGATGAAGAAGATTGTCACCTTCTCATTCAAAAACTAAAAAGTTTATCTCTTTTCTCTTATTAGCCGCTCCGGTCGTCTCCAAGTCCAGACCCAGCACCCTGCAGGACGTGGCCTCGGTGGTGGACGCAGGCTCTGAGGGACCAGGAGCAGGTAGCAGAAGAGGTCCTGTGGATTTGCATATCCAATTTTGACCCACTTCAGTCTGTTAAGTGTTAAATAACTGCATTGAAAAGAACATCTGGCTTTGTTTGTGAATGGCCTCTCACTTCCTGCAGGTGTCGGTCTGCTGCCGCTGTCCATCCCCGGGTCTCCACACGCCCCGGCACCTGCAGATACTCTGCCCAGCTACGGTGCTCCATCTCAGGGCGCCGGGGCTCCAGTGAGCCCCTATGGTCGTGGAGCTGTTGGCGTTGGAGTGAACGGCCAGCTGGTGCTGTCACCTGAGGGAGGGACTCCATACGGGTCAAGTCAAGGTTATTTAATCAGATTACTTCAGTTTGAATACAACATTTGTGCAATGAATATTTTATTTGATTAATTCTGAATATTTTGCAGCTGTTTTGAAGGTTTTTGATTCTAAAAACAAACTCACTGCGAATTCTCTCCTGGATAAGTTTAAAAACAAAAACAAAATGTTTGCCTTTACAGTTCCAACAGGTGCCAGGTTACAGACGCAGCAGGACATAGCCCAAGCCTTGGGGCTCTCCCCTGAGGGACCAGAGGCCGGTGGGACAAGTTTCAAGTGTTGTGCATTGATCCGATCTTTTCTTGGCAGATTCAGATGGTCTGTAACTAATTCTGTGTGTGTGTATGTGT
>NW_019473426.1:0-2030 GCF_002814215.2 Seriola lalandi dorsalis
ACACACACACACACACACACACACACACACACGCACACAGCTCTGTGAGTGTGCCTTATGAAATGAAGGAGCACATTCCAATCCCCACAGTCTGACTTTTTCTTTTTTTTGCACAAACCCCGGACCTCCTTAACAGAGAAACAACAAGCTACCCTACAAAGGAACAAAGCAAGAACAACACCCGCACACCACTCCGAGGACTTAAATACACAAAGTAATGCAGAACAGTTGCTCTGAGCAAAGCCAGAATACATTTATTGAAATTGAACATGTCAAATGAACAAAGGGCTTTCCTGTAAGCAAATGGGAGAGTGTGTATGTGTCTTCTCAGTTAAGTCAGGACTACTGGACATATCCAGGCTTGTCCCATAACACAAGACACATACGGCATTATACAGTATATGTGTGATCCTATTTTTCTAATCAACAAACCAGACTTCCTGCATCACACCTTCAGAGATAAAGTACCAAACTTAGCAGACATCCAACTAACCTCTTTACCACTTTACGTTCGAGTACCAACTACTGACCACTGCCTAAACCTTCACCTCTAGCCATTAGCACTTCTGTTGTTCCGTCCTTACTAGACTTAAGTGGCTCTCTTAGGTTGACAATCCCCTGTAGGCCCTTTTCCTCTCTTGCTCTTTCTCTTGCCCAATTTTACCCCTTTTTACTTACTTTTTCCTGCTTTAAGTAGGTACTCCAGTTTTAGAGTATTTCCTCCCCTCCCACCCTTGACTTTTTCTTCCATTCTTCCTTCTCCCTTTCGTCCTTTATCTCCACATGCTACCTCAGGAAAGACAGGGAAGCATAGTAGACTAGAGTTACTCTTTCTTTCCTTTTAGTCTACCCAAAGAGCTATTGTGTGTGCTGAGAGGCTCTGAGTGGCCATAGAGTGCATCTTAAGGGATCGGTTTCAAGACAACAAAGCAGAGGTCTCGGACAGTGTCTCCTGCCTTGTTCCTAGTTTGTATCGACAGGTTCACTACATGACAGGCGGAGGAGGAAGGTGAAGAGACAGTCAGTGCATGATTGTTTGTTATATAGAGTGTATGTGTGCTTGTATATGTTTGTTTTGTTCACCTCAACTTGCCTTTGTCCGAGTACAGGAAGCAATGGAAATCCTCTCCCTCGCTAGATAAGGAGTGCGCGCAGTATCAACTGTATGCTAACGTCTGTGATTCTGTGTTTTAGGTGTGACAGACAGGACAAAGCAGTGATTTATGGAGCTGTCTTGGATGAGAAAGACTGTGTCTCATCAGAAAAGTGAGGAGCCACCAGAGGATACTTACACAGCGTAATGATGGCTCCTATAACAGAGACCAACACACAGGGGAAAAGGAAGAACAGTGCAGCACACACACACTGACACAGAGAGCCTTTCATCCTACTACAATGGCCTTTGGTCTGACATGTCACAGATTATTAATGACCGTTAATGTACACTGCTTTGTTATTTTGTGTTTGTGTGTGGCCCGCACCCTCTGATCATACGAAGATCAGAAAGTAATCCTGTTTAACAGAAAGTACACCGTTCTTATGACCTATTATATTCTTTTCTTTTTTATATATTCATTCTTTGTATTGTTCAAACTACCCTCAGGGGGTGGGTGTGGGGGGCACAATTCAATATTATTGTTTATCAACTCAGCATTGTCATCTTATGTTGATATGATTATATCATGGTATCATTTTCAATTTCATTCATTTTTATTTATTATCATGATATATAATTTGTGAACTGTTGGAGGCTCATTAATAGTCTTGAGGACACATACTCAAGGTTCACTTAATAGCTTTGACACCTGAGCAAGTTCAATTGACTGAACAAGACTCTGGGATGCAGTTAAAAGCTATAATGATTTCAGCCATACAGTAAATGTAATGTCAATAAAGCCTCATTGAATTAAACTAACCTACATTAACTGTGTCTGTATACTTGTGATCCAAGCTTCTGCTCTTTACCAGTCCTTAAAGGACATTCTGTGAGTGTAGACAGAAGCTGGAGTCTTAAGGGACACAGAGCGCCA
>NW_019473427.1:0-5744 GCF_002814215.2 Seriola lalandi dorsalis
ACTAATAATTGTAACACCGCAAGTGTGTTCAATATCCTATGATTACCTGGCATGGTTTTATTTTGTCTAAAAATAATGTGCATTTGTGTGTGTGTATATATATATGTGTATTTATATGTATGTATGTGAATGTTGATGATTTCATCATTTGATGTTCACAGATCTAAGTTTCCAAGCAGCTGCCAGAATCATGGCCGTGCCCAAGTTTGATGCTTTGAAGCTTATGCGAGACATCAGTCAGAACTTTCCAAGCAAAGCCAGGTAAGAAAATTCATCTAATTTTCTCTCTGGCTGAGTGGCTAACACATTTGGTACCATTCCAAATTCCAGCTTTTTTTGTGGAGCTCTACTCTGTGTTATAATGTGTGTATTCATGCACAACAAATCCTGTTGTTTAATTGCACCCGAAATATTCTTTTTATAAAACCCATGTGTTTGAGCATTATTACTTTTCCCTGTGACACCTATTACCTCCACAATAAATACATCTGTTGTACAGAGATCTAATCAGGTTTTTGGATGTTTGCTTATTTTGGCTCAGGCAGCTTGTAATAACACCAAGAAGTGCTGAGTAAGAGTCGGGTGTTTACAGGGAATTGACTGCAAACGTACCATCTTGAGGCCCACAGGTTTTTGGAGATTAAAACTGGCATTTTACAGCCGGCTGGGGATATAGTAAAAGCTGATGGTGACTGTACATGTTTTACTGTTCCCACAGATCACTGACAAGAGTGGCTGTAAAGCAGGAAATGAGAAAAGAAATTGAGGAGAACCAAAAGGTGCGATATCATAAGCAGCTTTCCCACATGATAGTGCAGGAGGTTTTCTTTGATAACATTCTTAGCTATTGCACAGGTTTTATTTTAGAGAATGAGTTTCTAATCTGTATCTGAAATAAATTCCATCAAATGCAACATTTTATTCTTGCTTCTCTCTTATTTTCTGTGCACGCTTTATCTTTTCTGCTTACAGCTGTAGTCCCTGTGCACATTTTGTCTTCTTGAAAGATCAGACATTACAGGTAGAATCACTCTTTTAGGGGTTTAGGCATTCCACTAACACTTTGAGCTTATTCTTTCAGCATCTCAGTGAGACCATTGGTGTTCACCCAGGAGACGGGGAGCTCTTCATCAATGGGCTACACATTGATCTGGACACTCACAACCCTTTCAGGTAGGAGCTCAGCAGGAGGGGCCGGTGGTCTGCCTGTGCTCTCCCCAGAAAGCCTCACACCTATGCACTAGCTCAGTAATCCTGTTGCAACAAGATCAGAGTTGGCTGCATTTCAAAGCCACTGCCACACAGCTAATATGTATGGAGAAAATAACCTGTGATTTTGCATTTGCAGCATTTTGGACACCCTCAGAGGAGAGGCCAGGGTCTTGGAGGGGCTTCATAACCTAGGCATAAAAGGAGAACATCAGGGCAAGCTGATGAGATTACCTGTGAATGCAGTGGATGACAGCTATGCCTTAGATATCAGACATCCAGCTATAATGGTGAGTCGTGTCCAGAAGAATTATTCATCTGGCCCAGATCAATACTGCAGGTGTTTTTTCTTCTTTGTGTACTTGCACCAGGGCTTGAATTAGTGGCTCATTCATCAGGCTATTGCAACAGTCTCGAGCCTGCCAGAAACCTCAGTTATTAACTTGGAAGTTAGCCAAGAAAAGGTATCAAATTAAAAACTTGCAAGTTCTTATTTTTGCTCCTCTGGCCATTTTAATATTCTAGGTTCTATAAAAATGCCAAAGAAATGAAGATATTAAGCCTGTCCATGTTCAACCAAAAATGTAATTTCATCTTACATCTCTCTTTCTAGAGACTGTGTTTAATATATAAGTAAGTATGAGTCTCTGAGAGAGAGAGAGAGATAGAGACATTGGTAAGGAAGAGAAGACACTGTGTAAGGGGGATAATGACAGTGAGGCAAATGTTTACAGCATGGGGAGGCTTGTGAGTCAGAAAGACCACTGTTCTATTCCTAAGAGCCTTCTCTGATGGTGAATAGCAGAGCTGCAGTCATGCCCATAAATTCAAAGAATCCAGCATTGGATACTCAACTTTTGTGAAGTTTTGAAAGTGAAAGTTTGGAATTTGGGATACATGGAAAGGCGTTGTTCTGATGGAAGTTATAGAGACAGAATTGGAAACAAAAAAAAATCAAAAGCAAAAAAGGAAGGTATTGCAGGTATTGTACTAACCCGTTTCGAGTAAGCCAAGTATTGTAACAGGGTGTAGCAAGTTCTGTCATTTACATTTATATGCAGAAAAACTATTTGATAAATAAACCTCTAAAAAAAACTTGTCCTTTAGAGAGGCACTGAATCTTTCCCTATTCCAGGGTTGCTTTTCTGTTACTGACACTTAACTCATGAATATAATTTCTTTTTGTACTTTACATTCCAGTGGATAAATGACATAGAGAATGACCCGATGTACCGCAGCTGGCCAACAGGTGTACAGGAGCTCCTCAGAGCCACCTTTCCTGGAGTCATCCGGCAGATCCGACGGAATTTCTTCAACCTGGTGAGTTGACGGAAGGGACTGGAATGAGGAAAGTCATCATTGTCTTGTTACGTTGACTCACCTGAACACTGTGAAGGTCTTTGTATGTATCCGATTCTTCTGCAAGACTCAATTAAATACTCTTTTGTCAAATTGTGGCTTGTTTACCATCAAAACATTTCAGTTAGCACAGACAGACACAGTGGCACAGAAGAGCATACAAAGATACACATTACCTTTTGATTATTAAAACAGTCTGGGGTGTATTGTTCTGATGATACCTTTGTTGTTAGGTGCTGTTCCTAGATCCAGTACAAGAAGAAAGTGTTGAGCTGGTGAAACTCGCAGAGCTTTTCTACAAGCATAAAATTCCCCTGAGGTAGGTGCTGTTATTTCTGACACCTCCACAGATGTTTATGTGGTCTACTCTTGGCATTTACAATCTCTACTAGGTAGTGATTCTCATTTCACCTGCAAATTAAATACTTGTTTTTGCACCGTTTTTTTTTTTTTTAGAATTGGATTTGTGTTTGTTGTCAACACCAAGGATGAGATTGATGGCTTCTCAGACGCAGGGGTTGGATTTTACCGACTACTGAATTACATTGCAGATGAGTACGATTTATCCCAGGCTCTGATGTCCATGGTCTCAGTAAGTATATCATGTATATAAATCTCTGTTGTTTTAACAGGCACTTATTGAAGAATAACTAAAACTGTTTTCTCATATGAACTCCTGACAATGTCTGAACCTGATTCCCCAGACATTGTCCTTTCACACATGTAGCACACAACAGGTGATTGTCTGTGTCAGATATTCCCTACTAACTACTTACCTTCTGGAAATGCTCCGTTTGTTTTCATCCGGGTTTGCACCAGTTGCATGATAGAAACATCATCGACACCCAGTCGCTTGCCATGAATTTTCCTACAATGACCTGCTCTATTCACACAAATCGGACATTGCATGGGCTTTGTACGAGGGGGCTGGCAGGGTAAAGTCTGTTTAATGTCTGGTCCAACTATTTTGTACATTTGCATTCTCACATACAACTCCTCTGGGTAATTTCTAGATAAGTTCAGGGATGCAGAGCATGTGTGAAAGCATTATAAAGCTATTTCTTTGTGCCCTGGAATCAGTTGTTTTATTGTGCTCCATCTTATTCCATGGTTTTAGACATTATTGGACTAGATGAGTCAGTGAGCTGTTGCTTCTGGTATCAGCTCTTCAAACAGAGCTGGAAATTGTTGACAGTGGTAGGGATCTGAAGACAGGGATGGTCAAATCTGATTTGACTTGCCACTCTCTTGCAGATGTACAACAAAGTAGATGTAGGCGAGACACTATCTGTTGATACACTTTCTGCTTACCTGAAGAGAAAATTCCCTAAAGCCAATGCTGAAAGGATTTTCGGTGCAGAATCTGAGTATGATGACAAGAGAAAGGTAAGAAAATTAAATGGTTTTCACTATTGTCTTTGTCTTCATTGGAAATAAGGATTTTTACTTAAAAATTGGTGAAATAGGACCGACAGACCAGGATTGTCTATGTTTTCTTTGCTCCAGGATGGTTCCCTCTTCTACAAAAAGACTGGCCTGGGTGCTCTACCTCTGGCATTATTCAATGGAGTCCCTCTAAGCCCAGATGAGATGGACCCAGAAGAGCTGGAAACCATCATCCTGCAGCGCATAATGGACACCACCACTGCCTTCCAGAGAGCTGTCTTTATGGTATGACACGACTGTATGGAAAGAGACTCACTCCTCATATTTAACCTACCGAAGTTTATTTTACTATGAAATAAGGCATTAAGATTAATACACGTGTGTCAGTGGAAGTAAACACACACTAAAGAACTGTACCAATGGAAGTTTGTTCGTGCTTATAGTATGCATAAAAGTAATATGTCACCTTCTAGCCTGGGGTTACTGTTTGCTGGACAGTGGTTAACAGTGATGCTCTCTGAGTAAAGTAAAGAAACATATCTGTGATGTAATACATGGCTCTTTACTGTGAAGTATTACATTTAGATTTGGATGAAATTTTAATGATCTCTGCTTGAAAACTAGTTTATTGCAGTAGAGTATAGAATATATACCGAGCTATTAGTGTTTGTTTAATGTAATGTGGTAAATAATTAAAAGCATATTAAGTAACTGATCAATAACCTACTTGCTTTTTGCTAGATTTGCTAGATAGCAGGACATGCAGTTTGCAGTTAAATATTCATCCCCTCCTTCCCAGCTCTCCACATCATTGTATTTGTTGACACATTTACACTTAACTGCATGTTAACTGGGCATAGTCAAGATCCAGTAGATCTTTATGGATTGATGTTCTAAATGACATAACTGTCTTCCGTTCTCTGGTTACAGGGTCAATTAACTGAGGGTTCAGATGTGGTGGACTATCTAATGGAGCAGGCCAATGTGGTTCCCAGGATGAACCCCCTTATTCTAGGTACTGACCGAAAGTACCTCGACTTCACTGCCGCGCCAGGTGACCTGTACTCCTCATCTTACACCATCCACTATTGATTCATCATCTAAATTCCCCTAGGTTTTACTTTTTCTATCTTGCTTTGCAGTTGTATATGATTGGGAGGACACAACTATGTTTTCATTCTTGGACATCAGAGACAAAACAGCTGTAATGGCCAAGAGAATGAAGTACTTTACAAATAATGGTAAGACATTACTTGTAATTTCATGCCTTGCTTTCCCAATAAACACGATTTCAGATGAATGCACACTATGTCATTTTCAGTAGCACAGTGACTTGTGACTGTATAAATAACTAAATCAAGCATTTGCATCTTGTCCTCTAAACTGGAACAGCTATTGTACATTTGTTTGCTGAAAATGTGTTAAACAAGCAGTATCTAAACAAAAATGAATCCTACACTGCTTTACTGATCTATGAAAGTGTGAAAGCAACCTTTGTGAAGGCAGACAGACTGCGCCTCCAGCAAGATATAATTACTGGGTCTGCTTACTGGCTCTCAGCCAGCAGTCTAAATGGTCATCAGTGCTGCATTTCACAACTCAGGCCCAGAGTGGAGGTGTCTCAGTGAGGCTGAGGAGGCTGATTGCCATCCCACCTCTATGGACTGGCTGTCTGGCTGACTGCCTGCTTTTCTGACTGACTGATTGACTGGGGGGGATATAAGTATGACAAGCAGCACAATTCTCCTCTAATGTACTCAGCTCTCTGCCAGATGTCTCATTTGCTCTCA
>NW_019473428.1:0-2029 GCF_002814215.2 Seriola lalandi dorsalis
AAAAAAAAAAAAAAGTCCCATAAAAAGTGACACAATTTGACGAGCATTCACATTCTCTCTGCCGTATTCTGCATTTTATCTTGGGCTAATGCTGAACTATGAAAGTGTCCAGAACAGTTGCCAAGCTGCAAAAATTATACTGCATCTTTGTACATGTGGAGAGCAGTCATAAAACACTTTTGCTGGTCTATTTCTTTGACAGCACTTAAGCATAAACTTTATAGGATCGGTTAAATGGGATCATGTAGATACAGAAGCTGTTGAATAATAGGCCCACTGATGAACTGTATAAATACACCCACTTACATCTTATTCATGTAACTTTTATATATTACTTTCATTCTTGCAGACCATATAGATTATGATGGAAATATTGTGCACTGCCTCCTGTCAATATAATGTAGTAGTGCCCAATTATATCTAAAGCTACAAATTACAAAATACATTAAGCATTAAACTATTGTATTTTAATTTTCACATCTGCCTAGGTTAAATCCCCATTTATGTCTTTGTTCCTTTAATCTTTGTAAAAACTCAGGGAGGTATATTAGCCTATTGATTATCAGCCATGTGTGGCCTAGATTGTAGCTGAGGAAATTGTTCCTTTTTCCCTTGGAACTGAAGCAAAGCTAGGCCTTCAGTATAGGAAGATTAACAAAGCCAGACAAGTTAAAAAAAAATCTAATAGAGAAGAACATCCATTACTGAATGGGCCACCAGTCGAGCCAAGAAGAGGCCATTAAGGAAAGCATGGACTCAGCTCCCTGTAGAAAACATTTATGAGAAGCACTCACTAATGGGTCAACAGAGAGGACTCTTTTCATCACTCAAACTAATTGGCATCTGTGAATCTGTAGCTTAAAGAAGAAAAAGAGGAAGCTGCTCAATGCTATTGATCAAATTTTGTGCGAGGGAGTGCAGATGGGCGATGTGGTGGCTTTCAAGGCTCAGAGGTGCAATAGACATGATGAGGATGCTACCTTCATCCATATAACACACATAAAACTGACAGAAGGATATACAGTTAGCTTTTCTTGCAGAGGAAACATCAGTTTTTTCCTACATTGCTACAAACAAACATATTAATGCCAGAAAAGTAAAAGAAGGTATGAGGCAGGACTCTGATTATCATAACAATGTCCTTAACCCAGTCACAAACATAGGCAGTTAATGAGCTCTGTGTAAATCGAGGTGTTACTCTACCGTCTGAGGGACCTATTACATCCATGCCCTCATTCTCCAGGCCATTCTTAAGAGTCGGAGCAGTTATTATTTCCATATATTGGGTCCCATCGCTCCTAAGTCTCTGTAATTGTTTGTCATTATCAGTTTCCCTTTATTGGTGCCAAGAGCACTGGATGGCAAGCATGTGGGAAATGGAGGCACGCACAGTCAAAGATAAACACGATGTTTGCCATGCATCACTAATAGCATCAAATGCGAGGGTGCAGGCCGCTCAATAAAACTAATCAAATGTGAATTTTAAGGGGTATTGACTCCGGTGGATCTAAAGAACAAGGGGTAGGAAGAAGAAGATGGAAGATCAGAAGCCAGCCTGGCAGGGCAAGGGCAGTCAGAGGGTAGAGCAAACAGACTGATTTTTAACAGACTGATTTCTCAAACACTGCACAGCCCCTTGAGTCGGGCACTTTTTTTTTACTTTTTTACAGCCACTTCTATAGTGCAGAATGTCATAAATAAAAGAAAGGGTTGGACTGTCTCATGTTGTAATGAATCAAGTCACTTTTGTCACCCCCAAAAAAATGGAAGGCTGATGCTGTTGCTGCATGTGTATGTGGAAATAGGCAGCTGCTTGCTAACACGTTTGCAGTATCAAGTTAGAAGGTGATAATTTGTCAATGTTGTGTTCATGGCTTGTTTCTGCTGCACCTCACTGGCCTAAAACAGCACAAAACAACATCCTTAATTAGTATTTAGCACTCAAAAACTTCACCACCTGTGTGTGTGTGTGTGTGTGTGTGTTTTGTTTAGTGTGTGTGTGTGTGTGTGTGTGTGTGTGTGTGTGTGT
>NW_019473429.1:0-2029 GCF_002814215.2 Seriola lalandi dorsalis
ATATATATATATATATATATGCTCTCAGATCCGTACACAGTGGATGTATTAATAAATACATACGTGACTCTGCATTCATCCCAATGACAGCTGCTTACTCAGTGTGTATCCTTAAATAGCTGCTTCCATTTTTGCATATATTTCCGTCCGTAGGTTCACTTACAAATAAATTACAAAAGGTAAGGAGATCACCAACGTATTTAAGAAGTTGTAATTAAAGCCATAATTACTTTTCAGCATACTGTAATTAGACGTCTGTACCTCCTCTTCTGTTTTCACACTTAAGAACATCTAGCCTGTGTACGGAGGCGTGGATGAAGAGTGTGCTGATTCCCGTGAAGGGAGAGCTGCAGGAAGGGGCCTGATTTTCAAATTCTTTTTTCTTTCCTTTTTTTTCTCTTGATTTCTGCCCACCCCAGCTTTAATTGAGTGAAAAAGATCTTTGGTGTAACTGTTTGACTAACTAATCTTCTGGAAAGAAGAAACAGACAATCTGGACTATGGTCCATTTACAGTATAAATAACTCATTTATTAACAACAGAGACAAGAGGAGGTGCACAGGCCTAGTTTCCTCTCAGACCACTTGAAAAAGAACTTGTAGCCTATCAGCTTTAATGTTTTAAGAGAAAGTGAGAAAATCATTGCCATTTATTCATTGGTCAGAAACATTTATAACTTTATTATTAAATAGAAAAGATAAACACCAGTTAGTAGGACCTTAAAATCAATGGTAGACACATGTAAATACCATAATGTAAAAATACCTTTCAAAACGTAATAGTTCTGCTTTGAAAAATATTCTCAATTAAAGGTATCCAGTGACCTCCGGACCAAGTTGCCAGTTATGCTAAGTATGCACACTTCATCCATCCCATCTTGAGTGTCAGATGGGGACACTTCAAGTAAACAGCAGCTCCTTGAAATGCTCCTCCTTCAGCATCGACAGCTGCCTAGTTTCCCTGAGAAGTTGAAGCTGCTTCAGAAAAAAGATGCCAAATCAGAAAAAAAAGCCTCTGCTGCTCCCAAGCATTTTCCTCAAGATTTTCACCTATACCCAATCCAGCTGTTTAGGACCATGATCAATCCTGTTCATACTGGTACTTAAATCAGTGTTGTTACTACTGGCATTTGAATGTAGGAAGCCTGTATTGGAACTAAACAAGACGATGGAAACATGCAAGTGGCCATTTTAGTTGAAAGGAGGAATAAATGAAACTTCATATTTGTGTTAAAAACCTTGTTTTTATGTAATTCTTGTGTAATTAAAGAGTAATAGTTTAAGTTTCACAAATCAACAAACATTAATGAAATGTGCAGGAGAAAATATCCTACAATATGAAGAGCTTACATTTGACATGAACCACATGTAGGCAAGCTACAGTCACACTACAGCTACTTATTAAAATGTCTTATAGCCTACTTACATTTATTATTTCCTAGTTCAAGGACATACAGTATAAAATGGGTGGATCATTTTTTATAATGTTTTTTCATAATTTATTCAGGTGGGCAGTCTCAGACTTTTGGAGCGAACTGTATAAAGTGTTAACACATATTGAAAGGCTTTGGGATGGATCTATAATTACTTACTTATAATTACTTAAAAATATTCATTTTGTGTACATATATTACATTTGCGTATGCAGTCCACAATATTTTACATGCGTTAAGCTGTTTGGTTTGTAGTCACTTGATAAGCTCATTTTACTACAAACTGTTGTGAAGTTTAATCTAATGCATCATATTTTATAGATTGATAAAATAACCAGAAAACTGTAACTATCAAAGAAATGTAGTGGAGTACAAAGTAAAATGGAGTAGAAGTATAAAGTAGCAGAAAAATACGAATACTTCAAACTAAATACAGTAGGGAGAGTGGGGTAAGTAGTGCCATTTTTTTACTTAAAGTGCCTTTAAAGCAAGACGATTACAGCAATGCCTCCAACTAAAATATCTACATATAGTTTAGGATGTTGTGCATCCCTGGGAACAATCACTTTGGATCTTAAATAAACTGTTTGAGAAATA
>NW_019473430.1:0-2029 GCF_002814215.2 Seriola lalandi dorsalis
TGTCTTCAACAAAGAGTTGTAGTGAAGGAGAATTCGACAGCAGAAATAAAAGTATCACTGAAAAGATGAAGAGAGCTTTCAAAGCCTAAAGCGTCATGAACAGAAAAACAGAAAGAAATGAAACCACAGGTTAGTTTTAAATGTTATACAATGTCTATATAACTAACTTTCACTGTCCTCGTAGAATCCAACTCTCACAGCTTCTTTTAAAATTAACACAATTAAATACTGAATCATTCCAACCCATTTTCTCTTATTTTGTTAAGTACTTTTTGTTAAAATGCTACAGCAACATCTTCGATTTGAGGAAATCCCTTTAAAATAACTGTGTTGTTCTGATTCATGAGCTGTGATTTCATGATAAGTTTGACAAATTTAAGAAAAGCATCCATGCTCAATGGCATATTTGTCTGTTTACAGTCACCAACTCAAGTTTGTTGGTAGAACAAAGCCAACCAGGAAAACTGCCATTGAAGTAGGCAACACCTGAGCTTTAAGTAATGTGATAGCATTTGAAATGTGGGTTGCAATTCAAAGGTCTGGAGTTGAGCTAATGGTTTCTGCCATCTGTCAAAGCATTTCTCATACTGGAAATCTATGACCACCTGTGGTGACTGCAATAAAGTTGAGAACAGCTGATGCTGAGTGTTGTAAATGAGTGTTCAGCAAAAATATGAATCTGTTACTCACCTGTCTCAATGGCATGGCTTTCGTTTTTCTTCCACTGCTCTGCAACGTCGTTTGCCAGGGGATCATCTGGATTGGGAGCACTTAATAACGCCTGGATAGATAGCAACACTGTACGGATCTGCAGGGCTGGAGACCACTTATCTGGAAGAAGGAAAGTTTGGAGAAGGATGCAAGGAGAGACAAAAGTGACAGTTCATAGGTCAAACTGAAGAAACAAGGGAAATTTCAGAGTAATACAGCATTGGTACTAGCTAACAGTTAAAGCCATGCAGTAATTTCTCTGAGATCCACTTTTTCCTAAAGCTATTTGATAATGGAAAACAACTCTGGCTCTTGTAAATCTAATGAATCAAAACAATAAAATATGAGATATTAACGAGCCTGTTGATATATTTTCTTTACTACCCTAAAGAAAGTCTGCCAAACCCTCTGCTTTCGTCTGTTCCACTCTTGCCAAATAAACATTACAATGCGTTTGTTCAACCTCAAAACTTGATTTGATGGTTGTAATCACATCTGCTTCCTGAGGCTTCGTCACACAAGAGTACTTTCTACAAATATAACTGGCTACATTTAAGCTATCTGATATTATAAGACTTGCTGATCTGATACCACAAGGTCTGGCTGTGACAATAAAAACTCCATCCCGTGATTCGATGCCTCACTCTGCCACACACTGTGTGTAATAATGTTGTCATTGGGCACTTTATGGGTGTCAGAGTCATGTGAACGTGTCAGTCAGATGTGCCATAAGTGTACTGCTTCACTTCTTTGATTTGATAGCTGCGAATTACTATTCCCATTATGCCTAATACTATTATTATTAATGTTGTTAATTACTGCTAGCCTGAATTTCTTTTTTTCCCCTTGTTTGGATATCCCCTCCACCCAGAATCAAAAATGTCATGTTTTTACATAAATGTTCAACTTTCAAACGGCTTTGTGTGGCATGAAAGGGTTGAGAATAACATCAAACCCACTGAGAATTAACCCCCTGCTTCACTACTCAGATCATTGTTCTCGTTCTTTGACACGTCTGGTTTTGCTTCCTGCAACTGCAGACAAACAATGTAAAGGAGTGTTGAGAGTTGTTGGGGAACAAACAAGTATTGGGACTTCTTTTGTTAGATGGACATAAACAACCCTCTAATAGGATACCCATGATGCTCTGTGTCACCTGAATTCATTATGTAAATTGGCAGTTGTTCGCTAACACATTAGCAATATTAACTCAACAGCCTGTATAGACATAAAGGCCATTGCAGTGAGTTTTCCTTCCTCCTACAAGTCAGAAATTTCGTATTGCAGATTCAACAGTTTAAAATAATCCAATTTCTTT
>NW_019473431.1:0-2029 GCF_002814215.2 Seriola lalandi dorsalis
TGGGGGAAGAGCTCTGAAAGCACTGAAGTGTAAAAAGTACACTCTTCATCTTCTTTCATCCATTCTCCATGAAGTTATGTAAGCTTTTCTAGTTGTCGTCTTTTAAATTTTTATGCATTACTGCTATACTTGCTACTCCCATTGATGATTAATGGCTTGTATGCATGTAATTACTTGGGGGGTTTTGGACTACAGTTATGATTGAAGATGTTATTTGTTTATTTTATTTGTGTGTGTGTGTGTGTGTGTGTGTGTGTGTGTAACCACTTCAATAGTTACAATATTATAGAATACAGGTTTATACCTGTGCTTTTCCTATGTCCCATGTCAAAACACCTTCTGTGAAAAAAAAATGTCAAATTGGATTATGAACTATATTTTCTGACAATATTTTCATTCAAATAAAGAGCAAATGTCTGAACTGATTGGACAAAACATTTCCCTGCAAAATGCATTTCACTTCAAAGAAAGTGAATTGAAATTCCTGGCCTGGACAAGTACAGTACATGTTGTTTTCTTTTAAAAACAATATCAGCCAGAAATATTTTCTGAGAGAAAAAATGTTATGACTATTTGATTTATATTTATTTTCACTCTTTAAAACGTAATGCTTTCCAAATAAAAAAAACAACAAAAAAATGATGCCTTTGAGGAACCATCCTAAATTTTATATCACTAAATATTCTGCTCATATATTGTTACACCGCTATTTATTTGTAGTTTTTAGAACATCAACAAAACAAGTGTGAACAAATACATAATTTCAGCAAAGTTTATTCAGTGACAGGCTGCCACTCATGCCAGGAGCACTAACATAAGTGTGGGACAGGGAGAGAAAAGTACCAACATACAAACCACTTCACTGAACAGCTGAACGGGTTCAGTGAAACAAACACTTTAAACAGTTTTTCAAACATGCACACTAGTAATTCTGAATCAAACATAGGCCACATACAGGGTTTGAAGTACAATGGACACACTACATTTTCACATTTTTTCTGTTTTATAAAAGTAAAACAACAAATGAAAAAAAAAAACCCTAATCTATGTGATTGTCATGTTGCCAAACAAGTGTCTTGTACATTACACAAACACTGTGCTGTTGTAAAATGACATTCAATACACTACAATAGAATCTCACATTAATGCAAGTATAAACGCCTGTAAAACCGACAACAGATATCCACATTAACATTAGCATACTGTGGATCTAAGTGCATCATGTTGTCTGACAGTGATGCTTACAGTATGTTATCCATTGATACAGGCTGAATTACAAGTCATAGTATTCTAATATATATTCGTTTACATTTGGATTGTCTTTGCAAATTCACATTTCTGTGCTCACAGGATACAAACATTATGAATCACAAAAACACAATTAATAAAGGAAAATCCAGTGTTTTTACAACTCCAGTTTACATTTCCAAGTAGTGTTGTTCCTTTTTTTAATACCTGTAATGTTGTTATCCAATTTTCAGGGTTGAACTTGGAACCAAATGTAAACCATCCCAAACATTTGTGTTCTATTACACATTTTACTTCAGCTCTGAAGAGTTATTAATGTAAACAGTTACAGTCAGTGTTTGCATATTGCCCCTGATACAGTGTGTGCTCTACCTCAAACACAATTCATCACAGAGTTCAGTGACATTTGAAAAAGTTTCTGCTGGAAACAAAATCTGTTTTGGTTTTTTTTTTCTCTTTTGCAGAAAGCAGACACTTAAATGTCTCATGTTAAGTTATGGCTTTTCAATATCAAAGGGTCTCAGTAACAAGTAAATCTTTGATCCAGCAATAGGACAGAAGTTTGTGTGTCACAGGATTATGAAAATAACTGAAAAAGTAAGCAACACCAGTAAAATCTTTTAAGGCTGGATTTTCTACATAAATGTCAGCAAGATAAAGCGATCGATCACACATTTTTTACACACACACAAAGAATCAAGTGAAACAGAACAAAGGAGAAACTCCACAAAACACCCGTTACTGTAACACACAAAAAATAGTATAAATTACTACATTTCCA
>NW_019473432.1:0-2028 GCF_002814215.2 Seriola lalandi dorsalis
GCACTCTGGGGAGATGGGGCCCATCAGAGCTGGAAGCCCCAACGCCCAGCAGGAGAAACACAACTACAGCTTGCAGAGTAAATGCTCACAGAGTGAGCGTGTGCAGTGTCCCTCTCACTGCATGCCTCATGAATAGTAATACGCTGCATGAATGCTCTATTTGCCTGGTAAATGTTCTTTGTGTACTGGCAAAAGCGGATGTGTAGGGTGTGTGAAATGCTTTGTATTTCCTGCTCCCACACTCCAGGATGCATGCGTAATAGTTTTGACACATGGCAGCTTTTTATACGTGTCATTCTTGGAGATGAGGTAGAGAATGCATTCGAGTAGCGCACTTTTGTGAATCAGCAGCAAAGAACAATTTTCTTTTGGTTTGGAGGTTCATATATTTGCTTAGAATAATGGAGGGGAGATGTTCAGTGACACTGTACATGATATTCTGCGGTACTGCGTTTGCACAGTGAACTAAAAAGTGTAGATTTTGTTTATGAGATGACTCAGTAAAAAATTATACTATGGGCTAACCAATATGCTGATACAAATCAGTTGAACTGGTCAGCTGCTCCTGAGAAGTGTGTGTCTTCTGCCTCTCTGCTTACTCCTGATCAAGGACATTCATGCCATGTGTCACGGCCCTGGATGACTGTCAGATGAAATCAACCTCGTGGGCATTCATAAATTTTGTAATAAGAACAATTTTAAAAATACAAACTCATCATGGGGGAGACACTCAGTGATTTATTGATGTTACATGGGTGTAAAGTAACACAGAACATGACTAAGAGCTTGGTATTAAAGTAAATTAATTCCGGGGCAATCACCAGTTATTGAGGGGATTCTGTATAGAGCTTTGACATAGAGTTTAACTATGGTAAACTTTGACACATTCATTTATGTTCTTGACCTATTACCATCAGAATAAAAACATGTCGCACATGTCGCTAAGCCAACCAGTCCTGAGACAGTAGTCAATGGTACAAATACATCTGTTGATTGAATAAACTTACCATTTGCTGTTATAAACTAAGCTAGCTTGCATTTTAGCTACTTTCTGGTGTGACAAGGAACTAAATCATGTTTTATTGCTACTTTACATGACATTGATTATTTTAAGTAGGAATTACCTTCATTCTAGTGAGTTTGCATTCTTAACATTCAAAGTGTAAAAACACTCCTAATTGTCTGAGTAAGTGAACAGTTCTGCATCAGTGCTATGGCCTCATTTTTTCTCCTTGCATTTCTCTCTGATACATCAATGTACTCACAGGAATTGAAGCAGCATTGCTCTGACCTTTCATTACTTACTAATGATTACATGAGGCTTATTCCACAGTCGTGGTTACTGTAAGTGGCTCTTGATATCAGCATGAGACAAACCTGTCGACTGTAAAAACAGAATACAATGAAAAGGAAACACATTTCCTCTCACCTGGTCTCCAGCGGGACGTTACTGTTCAGCACCCAGCTGTCTTGTAGCTGGACTGACTCAGGGGTGGTCGGCCCATCTCCAGTGCCCGGAGCCGGGGCGTGAATGGGGTTGCGTCCCCCTCTCAGGGTGTTTCTGTTCAGGCTGTTGGCAGACTGGTGGGATAAGGTGTGGTGGTTGTGCGGAGGGGGCAGTGGAGGCCGTAGTGTAGACTGACTGTGGTGGTTGGCAGCCCCTGGAAGAAGACAAGAACAGTGAGCGATTTAAGAGCCACACTTCTTTGTGACGGACATCAAAGGTAGTTTCAGATGAAGCGAGTGAAGGATTTCATTTCAAAGATGCTACACCTCCAAAAGTAGAACAGAGATGTTACTTGATATTTTGTCTTTATTTCTCAGTATGCCCAGAAACTAAAGCTCTTCAGCCAGCAGCTAACTTCACTGACATTCCATTATGAGCTACTTTTGCATCAGCAATCACTGTGTTCAGAGCAGGTGTCATATTTTTCAAATGGTCGATAACTTATTTTAGAAAAGAAATTCCAGCTAAATAGATACATGGAACTTTATAACCGTCCTTCACGTCTTGGTTCACATTTTTCT
>NW_019473433.1:0-2028 GCF_002814215.2 Seriola lalandi dorsalis
TAAGGCTATAGGCCAACACACCCTAAAGGGTGAAGTACAAGAAAGTGGAACCAAAATGTCAAGAAACTAAAAAGTAAAAGGGTCTAAAGTGAAAGAGATTGGCACAGAAAAAGACAATATAAGTTTAAAAAGAGTGCAAACTAGAGGTGGAGAATATAAAATGTGAGTGACGGAAAGAGCGAGACAGAGGAAGTGAGAAAAGAGATGGAAACAGTGGGGAGTGGAGGGGAGGAGGAAAAGAGATGCCAGATCAAAGCGGCGTAGTGAAAGAGAGAAGACAGTGAGGAGAAGAAAGGATGAAGGAGCAGAGGCGAGAGAGGGGAACAGAGAGGTCTATGAGCGACACAGAGACCATATGGTGCCTCCAGGCCTCCGTGATCCCAGCAGACTGTCTCATTTGACACAACACACACACACACACACATTAGCACACAAGCTAGCATGACTTCATCCCTATTCACACACACATAAACACACACACTGTAGCTTAACTGGTCATACCGTGTGTGTGTGTGTGTGTGTGTGTGTGTTTATGCACCTTGCTGCAAAGCCGACAGATTAACTGACCACATAGCTTCCGATCAAAAGAGTGACAGAGAAAGTGACAGAGGGAGGGAGAGAAAGCAGTCAGGATTTGGCTTCGAAAGGAGACTTAATACATCAACTGAGGTTAAAACATTTGGTTTGGAATGGAGCCATAATACAGTGACTAAGGTTGTAGCATTATGCTTGGAATACAGCTGTAATACAGTGCAGTGACTAAGGGAGTAGCATTAGGTTTGGAACAGAGCCATACTGGGGCTCAACTGGCTGTATCGCAGTGAAAACTAACTTCTTGTCTGCCTGCAGCAGCTATCAAGTTGTTAAATCGACTGTTTAATGAGCTAATTTCATTTTAACTATTTAAAGACACTGGTCAGCTGTGAGGGTGCAGTAAAAAGTTAAATTCATCGCTGGGTAGTTAGTACCTGGTGGCACTTTTCAACCCTGCTGGTATGTTGGGTTTGGCATGAAGCCACAGCAGTGTGACACAGTACGTGTCTCTGTGCAGTATTCGGGTTGAACTGGAGCCTGATCCTTTCACATAGTGTTATATGAGACTTGGAGTTAAATAAAAACTGAAATAACAGCTTGTTGACAAACAATCTATAGCATCTGGCAAATTCAGGTATGTGATCAATAGCTATTACTGCAATTTCTAGGTATTTTGAGACGTAGGGCTCAAAGGTACACACACAGAAATATTATATTCTCTCAGCACACTGTGTTTTGACCCCTGACATCCTTGCTGGATGAATTAAAGTGTAATTTGTTGCTGTGATAATTTTACGTCAGCTTTGCTACTAGCGTCATGTGGGAAAGATTCCTGCTGCCGAGGTGACCTTGTACTGGCTCCAGCTGTACACGATGCATGCAGAGAAATGCATGCACAATGCCTGTAAGTGCAGTACACCAGGTTTATTTTCACTCCTCTTTTGACCACAGTTTAGTTTGGTGCAGGTACAACAGGAATGTGCTAGTTCAAGCACACAAACACATGATACTGGCCCACTTTCAAAGGACATTGCCAGGGATAAATCTGGATAATCCTCTGCTCCACAAACAGCACCACTGCAGTTCAGCTTCGCCAAACGATACTGATACAGTATTACACTCAAAGCAAGTCTAGTATATGGATCCGACGTGAGGCTGATAAGCTATGATGATCGTAGCAAAGCCCATGCTTTATAGAAAAAAGTACTTTACTCACCAAGTAATCATAGAAAATGGTTGATAATGGTTTTGGATAATAAAGCTATTTGAGATGTGCTCAATTTGTCTTTGTGAACACTCCACAACTCAATGAAAAGGGCATCCAATTAGCAAGATAACAAATCTATCCATCTATCTAGCTAATTTTTTTCAAACAGTACTCAAGACAACAAAATAATCAACTAAAAACTCATAAAACACTGGCATTAAAACCACATCATGACAACTGTGTGTGCATGTGTGTGTGTGTGTGTGTGTGTGTGTGTGTGTGTGTGT
>NW_019473434.1:0-2028 GCF_002814215.2 Seriola lalandi dorsalis
AAGTGGAATTTTTCCATTATTCAAAATTTTCACGCCAATATTTTCCCTTTTATTGCAAATAAATATCGGCTCCAAATATCGGTTATCGGCGTCCTTGACTACTAATAATCGGTATCGGTATCGGCCCTGAAAAAACCATATCGGTCGATCTCTAATGTTTTACAAGTAGTCGGTGCAATCAAATCATAATGTGTCGAGGTCCTCAACAGAATTGTTTATTTAATGGATTTGTGGCATGAGATGATGGATTTCCTACCTCGGTAAACTGCAGCCAATGATTCATCAGATAGTGTACAATCCCTCTACCCTCCCTTGTTTTATTTGTTCCCTGCACTTCTGCACCTGCTACTGCAGCTACATGTGTTTTACAAGACTATTATAGTGGCACACAGTAATGCTGAACTGTGAAGTCTAAAACTTAGTTGAGGATATTGAACTTGAAATGCACCATTCTCTTGACTCTCTAGTGGGCGGGTGAATACTAGCAGCGCAGAAAAATGCAATATTGGTTGTATAGAACTTGTGAAGAAGTGCATTTCTTCTTATTCAGCAAATTACAGTACAAAGGAGCAACTTAGAAAAAACAAATCTCACTTTATAATTGTAATACAGG
The DNA here is from genome assembly GCF_002814215.2 of Seriola lalandi dorsalis. Taxonomy (NCBI): domain Eukaryota; kingdom Metazoa; phylum Chordata; class Actinopteri; order Carangiformes; family Carangidae; genus Seriola; species Seriola lalandi. The sequence goes on from NW_019473434.1 coordinate 614, forward strand.
CAAAGCCAGGTGTGCCCAGCTATGTTGAGAAGAAAAGCGGAGTAGCAATTAATACACGGATGTCAGTGAAACGATAGGTTTGGATTATTTGATGTCTCTCTGAATATAATACTCACATGCTGTACTATGTTGAGAGAGTTGCTGGACAGTGTAATTCTACCTCCTCCTCATAATGTCCAAGTGATTCCTTTGTAAGAAGAGTAGCGTGTCAGAAATGACGGACGATATCTGCAGCCCCGAAAGAAAGTATTTCACTGAAGCTAATATTCAGCGGCCTGATTTAGCTGAATCAAGTGGGTTTCTTTGTTCTGGTAGGTGAGCGTTGATTTATTGCTGGTGTTGTGTCCTGAAAACAAACTTGCATGTGACTGTACCAGGACGTATCCCTCCAAGGTGCAGCAGCAAGGAAACACTTTTGGAAAGAAACACAAGGTCGAATTCTATACTGAAAATACAATAACTGGTTAATACCCAAACTGTCTCATATTAGCTCGAGCTAAGACGAGGCTGTTTGGATTCACATGATCAGTCCTGGTCGTATCTTGGAGAAAATGTGAATACAAAACCTACAATTCAGATGGACAATAAACAAACATCTTTTCATCCTTTTGTATTTTACAGGAAGGAATTTTCAGCTTCATTTTTCAAATGGCTCTTAATACAAAAATAGAACAATAAGTGGTGTTAACGGTTTGCTGTGACATTAATACTCTTTAGTATGTTTATAGTCACTGTATTTCTTCTGCTGTCCTCTTTGCCGCGTCCCGACACTTTTGCTTCCTACGCTGCCTTACCTCTGGTTTGTCAGTGTAAGAATGTGCAGTGTGCTTCAGAGGCACAAAAGCAGAAGATGAAAGAGAAATAGATAAAGCAGTGAGGTGTAGAGGTCCCAGTCAGAGGTAATATGAAGTTCAGTCTTATTCTCAGAGGCCTCCAACTAGCTTACCCTTAAGTTACCTGCAAATCCTCCTTTTAAACATTTCACCTGAGTCTTGTCCAGGTTCAAGGATAATGCACATGAGCACTGCATCTCCTTAGCACATCGGTTGAACTTCTGTCATTTGCAAGATAAATGGGGGAAAAGTTTTGTACTTGCTCATCCCTCATCTCTGCTGAATTTAAGTGCTTGGGTCATGTGGAAGCGTCGTAATGAGAAACCGCAGGTTTTGAATGATATCGTCTTGGTTTAGTAGGCATCCAAAAATCAATTTGCGGCCAGTGAGTGTTCTGCTGATGGTTCCTGTCTTTTGTGGGAGTTGGTCACTGAGCCAGCAGCAATGCCTCTTGTCACCGCCTGATTAATTGGCTTCAATCCATTCAGCAGTCATTGAGTCAGATAAAGACACACAATAAGGGCCTTTCATTCCTCTCTAACTGAATTGGTGGTGAATGCAGAGGAGGGCACTGAAACAACT
>NW_019473435.1:0-2028 GCF_002814215.2 Seriola lalandi dorsalis
AATTTTTTTTTTGTCCCATCAATTTGAAAATAATTGGCAATAATCAAACTGTTCTAAAAAGCAAGATGTTATTTAACGTTTATGTAGGAGTCAAAGCATTTTTACATTTAGCTTTATAATAACAAGGATGTAGCTTGTTAGATTTTAATTACCCTCTAAACTACACTTCCTGTGTATATATTGACATTCAAAATATACATATTCTAAACGAAAATAGACATTGCTCTTAGGAGAACATTTACCCTGTAACCCTGAGCAGATAAATGCTTGAAGGCTTTTCTGTTAAGAGCTACAGAGCTCACTCAGACTCAGTGACTTCCTCAGTGGATAAGCAATTAATATTCTACCGAGGTGTGGAGACATTTATTGGAAGAGGAGATAATTATTTAGATACAGATGTGGAGATCAAGATTTGTTCTCAGATATCATTGACCTTCATTGCTCAACATGTGGAGAAATATTAGCTGTTACCACTGTTTTACTCGTATGTTTTTCAAAGTAACCAACTTAATTCAACTAAAACCTTCATATCGTGGGAAATACAGAAATCAAATTTAAGGATCAGTAACTACTGTAGCAGAAAAGAAGCTTTCAAGTGAAATGTTTGATAGTTACAGCTTCAAACATTAGTGTGAAGTGTAGACAAAATATCTCACAAAAATACTATTTCATTTTTAAAAAGGAAAAATAATTTCCTAATAAACCACAGGGTGTTTTACTCAACAAGTTCAATAACAAAAATATCCCTAAAGTGTAACATGACAGCCGTGATTGTTGAGACTCACAGAGAAGAGCATGTTCTTCTTGTCCTGGTTCACAGCTCTGGGATCTGGTACAGGGTCTGTATGTTTGAGCACTGACACAGACTCCCCTGTCAGGATGGACTGGTCCACTCTCAGAGTGGTGGAACGGATGGAGGTCAGCCTGATGTCAGCTGGGACCTTATCACCGACTGAGGAAGGCAAAAGAAAAAAAAAATCTTGATTTCATTCTGTTTTATTGTATTTAGTTTAAGGACAAATATGATGTTTTAAGTAAATTCTTCACACTGATTGTTGGACCCAAATGCAGACACACATGAAGGCAGAGAGGTGCAGAGAAGGTTCTTAAATACTCTTGACTAGAATCACCTCCTCATGGTTGTATCCCTCCGCCAACCAGACAAGTTACAGGAAATATGGTCACGGTTTACAGAAAATTATGGTGTCACAGTGAAGTTGACCTTTGACATTTTGGATAGAAAATTTAATCACTTCATTTTATCCATATAGACATTTGAGTTAAATTGTGTCACTATTAGTGAATTAAGTTATGGTAAAAAAAAAACAAAACACGTTTTGTGAGACCACAGAAACTCAGTTAATCCTTGAATCCGAGTGAATGTTTGTGCCAAATTTGAAGAACTTCCATCAAGGTGTTACTGAGATATCATGTTTCCCAGAATGGGAAGGACAGATGTACAACCTGAAAATAATATGCCTCTGGCTCTGACTGTAACTGGCGTTGAGGCATAAAAAATGTTTCCCCTTCATCAGTCTCCATTCAATTTCCCATAATAACAAAGTAAAAACTTAATTTTTTGCGAATGCATGAAAAAGTAAAAACTGAAATATCACATTGACATAAGTATTCAGACACTTGGAATTCAGGCACTTTTCAGACCTGGTATTCCCATGCATCTTCACTGACCTGTGATCATGTGTCATTGACTGAGACTGAGACCATAAAGAGGGAACACATTGCAGTAGTTTTAAAGTCTCTGCCTGTCTGCTTCAGACCTGGTTTAAACATCTTTTATTGGTTTATAAAGCTCCTCATGGTCAGACCTGCATTTATCCGGTGAACTGTCACTCTGTTGGTCAATCACTGATTGTTTTTGTCCATTTCTGCCTTTATTCAGATCACTACAGTGAGAGAGGGAGAGGGAATGACATATGGACTAAGCCTTTGTGGTACAAGCTCTACCAAGTGATCTGCCACGAATAACGGATCTTTAAAGGTAAACTGCTTTATTGGTGTTTCTACTGG
>NW_019473436.1:0-2027 GCF_002814215.2 Seriola lalandi dorsalis
TCATTTAAAAGGTCGACATAAATGGGAAGAATCTTGGGGGCCCTTTTTGAAGTATCTGGACTCACCCTGACCACATCTGTATTTATATGTCGGGGCTGAACGAATTTGAAAAAAATACCAAAGTGCGATTATCTCGACTGATGTTGCAGTCATGATACGATTTGTGCTGTTAGAGACAATGATCAATTTTACACAATTATTCTCATTTCCATTGAAAACATATTAAGGTGAATGTGGAGTGATCTGTGCTGGGATCAGTCTGTGGAGTATGATGTGTGGGACGTCTCTGCAGTCCGACATTATATATAAGTTAAAATGGTATTTTGCTTTTGACAAGTGTTGCGCCTCCTACAGTGGGGCTTGGATTTATTGTTGCCCTTCTGTGTATAGCCTTTTTCTTTTGTTGTTGTTGTTGTTGCTGTTTTTGTTGTTGTTGTTGTTTTTTCCATGCAGACAATGTACTGTTAAGTGTTTTTCTGTCCTTGACACATGGTTAATATCTACTTCTCTAATAATTTATCTACTTAAATCTTCCTTGTAGCTCTCTCCCCTGGTGTGTATGCGCCTGTGTTTGTGTGTGTATGTTTAGTTGAGTTTTGGGGTATTGATTTTCGTATGGTTTATGTGTTGGTATATAAAAATGTGTCGATAAAAATAATATTGAAAAAAGAAATTTCAAAAGCTTTCCGGGCACTCTTGGGTACAGTAGATGTGTCTGTGCATAACAACCTGGACAAGGTTGTCAAGTTTTTGGAGTCGGACGGCATCAAATAGCCACTGGAATCCTCCTCCGCAGTTTTACAGCCCGTGCTAACCACTACTGATAAATGGTCACCGTTTCCCACATATAAAACAAATAAATAAATAAATTTGAGCAGAGAAGTGAAATCTGATCACAAGAGGACATATACGTGAGACACATTCTGATGCCAGATGTGAACAACAGTCCACCACAGCTGGAGGGATACACAATGTGGATGTACAGTAAGCCACTGATGTAAGCCTCGAGATCAGTGCAGCAGCAGTTTTCTGCTCTGATTCAGTACAGATTTACTCCTTAAAAGTACATTTATCTAAATAAACCTCTGGCCGAGGTGGAATATAGATTGCTGACCAAAGGATTTAAATTTTTAAAGACATAAATATTTATTTGTTCAGTTGATAAAATGGCACTTTTAGGGGGTAGGGTGAGATGGAGGTTCAGGGCCTTTTCTGGTATGTTAGCAGCCTCTGTTGGCCCTGGATGTGTTAGTGCATCCAAGGGGGTCATGAATATTCACGAGTCTACATTACTGACTCCAAGGTACAGACACCTTTTTGCAATGCCAAGGAAAGTGCAGCTGGTTGTTTGACACATTGGGTTCCGACTGACAATAAGACATAAATAGTAAATTATTAATTCTATGCATATCTTACAGTAGATAAGGCTCTGTATGTAAGGGGATTGTTAGGTATCAAAACACAAAAATATATATATATATATAAGACCAAATAAATTATTTGTTTGGGTCCTCAACTACTTGTGTTTTAGGTGGATTATCCAGCCAAAACATAGAACAAAACATAGAACAACAACATAGCAACACTGAGCTGAAAACACTGCAAAAATCTAGAAGTCTGAATTGCTTTCATTTGCCAGGAAAACAAAATTGCACACAAACTTGCTGCTGACATGTTACAAGACAGCAGCACACACCCAGACATGGTTCATTAGTTGCATTCTGTCAGCAGACAAAGAAACTGCTGTAAATACCAAAATGCTAAAAATACAAATTCAAAGACTAAAATACTGTTCATATGCAGCAGCACTGGCACATTAGATGACAACATTGCATGTTCAAAAACAGACAGAAGTGAAAAGTAAAGTAAGTTGATATAATATGGAGAGGTGTGCATAAACAAAATGCACACAAGTAGGTCAACACATACCTTAAATAGCTCAGCCTGAACAATTAATTCTCAGTGTGTGTGTATACATGTGTGTCTGTTTGTGTGCAGATAACATTTCCCTTGTCACCTGCATTTAA
>NW_019473437.1:0-2026 GCF_002814215.2 Seriola lalandi dorsalis
GAGACCTAGACGCACTTATGGACCCCAAAAGAACCAAGCATTATATTCTGCATACAGTATACTTTATATACAGACTGTACGATTGTTAGCGCATATTGGCATCTGCTAAGGCCTCACATGTATCTGTCATCAGTCCTGCATATCTCTATTATTTTAGAGGTGCTTTTGTAAACAATCCATACTCTATTATTAGCTGTGTCCTGCTCATGGTGAAAAATGTAAAACTTCAACACTCATGTATGCAGTGTTGTGTGAATGTGAGATTCTGAACTCACTGACTTCTGTCTCCAGGGTATTCAAGGGCCCTCAGGACCTCCAGGGGACAAGGGAATACCGGGCGAGCCGGTATGATCCTCCATCCATCTCCATCCTTTCTTATCTTTTTCTCCTGTTCTTTCATCTTCTCAGCATCTTTACAATTCCCCTTATCTATCTTAATATCCTCAGTTGCCTCACTCTCTTTCCCCCTCCCTCTCTCATTCTGTTCTCACTTGAGGTTAAATATTTAGCCGTATTCTCCCACTCACTTACCTTCCATCATCAAACTTTTCCTTTCCCTTCTTCATAGCCATACTCACTAGTTTTATTAGAATCTCTTTGGCAACAAACAACATCCTGATTCTCTCTGCCGAGCCCTCCAAAATATCATAGCCAGGAAGTAGTTTATGAGACATATTTTAGTGCTTATTAAAAATATATTCGTCTGTATTAAATGTTTCCTCCGATGAAGCCAGACAATTGTCTCATCCTTCGCACATCTGTTCTGAAGTGGCAGGAGAATGCACTGCAAGCATGCAGGGGGATTGATTTTTGAAGAAGAAGCACCTTATTTACAGAAGCGCAAAATTGCCGAACTTGCAGGGAAAATAAATGTTATTATTGCCATAATGGATCAAACCTTTACTGTAAAAGATTTGCTGTCCTTCTTGTGGTTGCAAGCAATGAGAGAGGCAGATCCGGAATAGAGGGACAGAAAATGTGTCTTTCATTCATGGAGAATTAGCTCACACATTAGAACATGCACCCATTCCCTTTTTGTTTTCTTTGTTCAAAATGAATCATCAGCTAATATCCTCCTGTTTCCTAGAAAATAAAACATGGATCTCTGGCCTAATATCTGATGTATTGTACTTCAGACAGCAGACTGTTTACTCCAACAATAGTAAAAGCAAATATGTGAAATACTGAAATTCAAATGCATTTTGGTTTGCAGTGGTGTAATTACTATTTTAATGGGCAATATACAAGTGCATGGTCATGTTCACTACAAGCTATAAAGTGTGTGTTTTCAGCTGCACAGTTTTGTGTTTTGTTAACAGTTGGTTGACGACTTTTAGGAAAGCCACATTGTGGCTCCCAGTAAACAAAGATTTCATTAAAGTGGAGTTTCCCCGTATGAATCCCCTTTTATTGTTAAAGTGATCATTTTCCCTCTCATTGAGTCTCCATTGTCTCATCTGTGGTGCTGGACAGCTGCTTTCACTGATAGACAATTCAGTTGCGAGCCCTGTTGTTTACTTTCTTTCACAGTATGAATTAAAGACCACACAGGTGACTTTTGTTATATTATTACTGTTGTTTGGACTGGATGCAAGTCAACCGGGGAGCAACCATCATTCACATGTGCTGATATTAATAAGTATTCATGGCAGCGCATCAATGTTTTTTGAGCATAATTAGTGACACATTACATTCAACATCACACTGTGTACAGATGGTTTACTGATTTATCTGCTGTTGGCTCATCCACAATCAACATCAGCCAAAGAGCTGCTATTGTATTAAATGTATTAAATGAGATCTGATGTTAGTTCGTGTGAAAAATCCCAAGTTGGTTTTTATCTTTATAATCATTCAAACGTTTGTGCTGTCATCTATAGGGACCACCTGGGTCACCAGGGACTGTGGGACTGTTGGGAGAAATAGGTCAAAAGGTGAGACTTAGCAAACACACACAGTCGCACACATGCTCAGGCAAATGTTCTGTAAGAACACAATGTTCCTCCACGCACACACACACACACAC
>NW_019473438.1:0-2025 GCF_002814215.2 Seriola lalandi dorsalis
ATTACAATGCAAAATACTCCATGACAAGAAATAGTCCTGCTTCGAAATTTCACTCAAGTAAAGGTATTTAAGCAGGAAAATGTAGGTAAAGGATCAAACATAAAATAACTCATAATTCAGAAAATGGCTCATGTGATGGTCAAATATCATATTGCTGGATCATTAGTAGCATTAGCTCCAGGTGGTGCTAATTTTTCTTGTTTTATATTCAGTTGAGTATGTTTTGTGTGTAAAAATCTGTAAAGTATCAAGTAAATAAAGCTGTTATATGAATATATTGGAGTAAAAAGTATTATCATTAATTTCCCTCTGAACTGTAGTGGAGTAGAAGCATTAAGTATTGAATTTGAAAGCTCACTTTTGTGTTGTTGAAAGGAAGAAGTGTTGTATAATTAAGGGAAGAATTGGGCTGATTGATTGATTTATTATCAGCAAAATGTATAAATTTTTTTTTAGCTATTTTAAAAGCCTTTGGGTCCATAATGCATCATATTGTATAAACTCATACAATCTTAACCTGCAAACTGTACCTGTCAAATACAGTGGAGTAAAACGTACTTTATTTTCCTTTGAAATGTGGTAAAGTGGAAGTATGAAAGAAAGACAGAATGACAGAAATGCTCAAGCAAAGTTGTACAATCTTCATAGTGAACTACAGAAAAAAACGCAGATGTTATTACTGACTTGTAACTGATCTGTAAGGATTTAGTAGGTCTTAATCATTAATAAACCCATTTGTTACAGCTTATAAACCCTTTATGGATGACCTAGCAGCAAAAAGTTTATCTGAAAGTTTATGGTCTATGACCTGCTTCATGTACAAAACTATCACAGCGAATGATGATTGATACACATACTTAAGATACCTCAAATCAAAATGCATGACATTAGAGTATTGAAAGGCATTTTAAAGTTGTTTTCCTTCCTATTGGAGGTCACAGTTTGCCTACCAGACAAATAACATTGTTGTTGAGATTATAATCTTTTCAAATGTGTAGTCAACCTTTACCTTCTGACATTTTCAGCAACAGCTTTCAGTCTGTCAGCTTTTGTTTCTGCAGGATGTGTCGCAGCTGCGTCCCGCGCTGATAAAACTGTTGTATTTCATGATCAGATGCAAAGTCACTTCCTACAGTTAGCTCACACACCATCCCCTGCCAGGAGGATCCGCTCAGATGCAGCCTGACAAATGACCGGCGAGCATCTCTTCAGAGGAAATTACCTTGAAACTCGTCATCGTGCATTTATCATTGAAAACCCAGAGCAGGCTTGAAGCTGTTAGAAGGTTTGCTGAAGACTGCAGATTAGTTTCACACAGCTCGGCCCGCGACAACAGGAAACGAGAGAAAAAGCGCCACTGACGCAGAACTGAAACCTGCATCAGTGAAGGTAAAGCTGCTTTTCTTCTGTTAACTGTTTTCGCTCTTAAGCTTTTCATAGCTGAAGTCTGAACAGGCATGTTTAATTCAACTGACAGTTAATACAACCTATAATAGACATTGAGAAGATTATTTCTTATTAATATGGATGACATTATACAATGACAGACTTTATAATCGAAGGAAAAACTGGGAAATATTCATCTATATTTTCAGAAAGGTAGCCTATATAACCATAATCAGTATAAGTCATTTATGTCTTATGTATGATGCATGATCTATTCCTTAACATTTTATTGATCTAAACTAACAGTTGTTTGGCTTGACTTATATATTAGAATTACAGTAATAATTAATTAAATTTATGTTTTTATTAAAATGGATTTGCATAGATCTATCTGTCACTCTGTGTCTGTATTTGTCTTTGTATATCTTCCCTCCTTAACCCAGTGTCACTTTACATGTTTCAGCTACCATCTATGTACTTTAGATATATCTTATTTTATGTTTATACTGCTGTATGCTCTTTATTGCACCAGGGTTTTTATTCACCTGTACATGTTTCAAACTTAATATTTTTATTTTTTGTCAGCTTTTTAAAGTTTTGTGAGTCCTACGATACTCAGTATTCATTTTAACTTTTTTT
>NW_019473439.1:0-2024 GCF_002814215.2 Seriola lalandi dorsalis
AAGCACGACCTTTCCTACACAGTCAGATAGTTGCTTCACAAATGGTTGTTCAACAGTTTGAGTGCACAGCAGGGATTTAATTGAATCCATCTGTCTGTGATATAGTAAGGCCGTACTCAGGCCAAAAAGCAGATCCATCAGATGAGGCAGGTAAAGTTCACATGGCACTTTGCTAGATAGTCAGTCAGGCCTCCAGTCTGCAGTGGGCAGGCAGGATGAGGCAAACAAAGCGCAGTAGAACCAGCTAGCGGTCAGAGCATTAGCAACAGGTCTGCAATCAGATGACAATGTAACCAGAGTGACTCGAAAGCTAAGAGCATGTATTAAACCTGTGCTTAGTCTTTTGCTGTAGGTAGTGAACTGCCCCTGTCACCCCAGAGTCAGTTTATGCAAAAAAGGTACATCATTACACATTCAGTGTGCAAATTACACCTGTCATTAGCCAGTGGCACCATGGTTCATTCATAGTGACTTCTTCACAGTGTATGTTATTGCATTTACAATGATTTAAAACAGATAAAAGCAGCTAATGTCCACATTTGAGAGGCAGGGAACTGTAAATAAATAATAAATACTACTGGTTTATTGAAAGATTATTGAAAAAAACTAGAAATGCAACACTAGTTTTTGCTCCCATTTTTCTTGGGTTGAAATGAAATATCTAAGACTTTTTCTAAGCGCATTAAAAAAACTTCTTTGTCTCCAAAATTTATACACAAATGTGTTCAAATCCATTATAGTGAGCACTTTTTCTCCTTTTTCAAGATAATCCTTCCACCTGACAGATGTGGCAGATCAAAATGCTGATTATAGAGCATGATTACTGCACAGGTGTCCCTTGGCCTCAACACAATAAAAGGCCAATTTTAAATGTGCATTACTATTATTATTTTGAAAAAAAATACATTTACTGAACTGATTTCACATGACTTCGCCTACATGTTTTGAGGGGTGGGTCATGCATCAGAAAACAAGTCAGTGGCGTCATCAGGTGTGACCACTCTTTGCCTCATACAGTACAAGAGGTGATGAGGTTCTTAATTATGGCCCATGGAAATTTGGAGCCCTCCTCTTCAATGGCTGTGCAAAGTTGCTGGATATTGGCAGGACCTAGAACATGCTGTCGTACATGTAGAACCAAAGAATCCCGAACTGCTCAATGGGTGACATGTCTAGAACTGGCACGTTTTAAGCCTCCAGGAATTGTGTACGTCATGCTGCAAGCAAAGGTGAAAAGCAGAAAAAGTCTGAGTTCAGAGTAAAAACAAAAGTATTATTTATTTATATTTTCCTATGATAATTTGCATTATTTAAGTAGAAAAAAATTCATGTTTCCTATGCTGCATTTTATTTTCATGAAAACAGAATATGGGTTCCTTCAATTTTTTCCCCCAAGTCCATTTCTCACATTAAATATTTATTGAATATGGCTTTTCACTGTGCTTGGTGTTTGGGGCTGCACTGACTTCTCTCCAGAAGGGACACAGAGATGCCACTACTCCAGTGGCATTGTATGTAGACCCAGAATCAAAGCCGTATCCCTCAAGAGCTGTGAGCTCTGCAACAAACTTCCTCTAAATTCCACTTTCTCTGTTTCTGACACGAATAGACTGCTGTCCAGAGTCATGGCTGCACTCTCCGACAGCTCAGTGTGTTGGAAGTAAGGTAGATAAAAGATGGTAAGGCAGGGATCTAGAGATCACATCTACTCCATCCATCTCTTCCTTCACTTTGGCTTAAAAAAAATAAAAATCATCAAATTCAAGGAGCACAATCACGTCTTTAAGGAAGACAGCCTATTTGTATTCCAGGCTCCCACTGTGTCTCCTCACGTGTGACTGAGCGCAAGTGAACGAAGGAGAGTGAGCAAGGAGGGAGGAGGGCAGAAAGAGGGAGGGAGTGTATGAGAGAGAGGAAGGATGAATCTAATGCGTTGCAGCAGAGAACTGTGACAGACCAGGCATTTATCTGAGCAGAGACTGCTGCTGTAGCAGGACGGACGCGGCAGCAGCAGCAGCAGCGGC
>NW_019473440.1:0-2024 GCF_002814215.2 Seriola lalandi dorsalis
CAACAAGTGGCAGCATACACTCGCTGCTTTCAAACTGATCTGCCTTACTCACTTCTCTTACCACTGCCATAAGCTGAGTCTGAATGTACGTGTTTGTGTGGTGTGTGTGAGTGTTGTGCTGTGAAGAGGTTATTTGTGGCAGACTACTGTGGGGCCTTTGTTTCCCTTGTCTCTTTGCTTCTGACAGAGGGAGGAAAGAACTCTAGCGCACTGTGCTTTGATCACACACTGGAACAGCTTCATACAGATGGAGGGAGGGGAAGCAGGGAGCGAGATGGAGTGATGGAAAAGTGAAAGAGCTAGAGAGCAGAGGTGGAACAGACGGAGAGACTGGTGATGGAGCAGAAGGAATGAGAGAATAGAGAAAGCGCGAGCATGAGCTAAATCACTGAATGGGGAATAAAAAGCAGTGGAGGGGAGACTGATGATGTAAACCAGAAAGATAAGTAACTGAAAACTGCTCAAGCTTTGACGCTTAGGTAGTGGACAGAGGCCAGCCATAGAAAAAGTGTAACCACAGCATCTTGGCTAGTAATGCGTCCAGCAGCTCTGTCTCTGCAGCTTTGATACTAATGCTGACACGGTTCATCTCAGTCAGAGTTTTGGAGTGACATCAATCTAAAAGTAATGTGCAGTGATAGGTGTACTGCAAAGGATCTTTCTCTCTGATGTAGGAAATCATCTTTTTCAAACAATGTTGAAAAATAATAAAAGTGGTGCAGTACTGCAGTATTTTTTTTCATTACATCATAAACAGGTTATTAGTGGTGCTTTCCAACCTTTATAGTCTGATGTATCTGCCTTGTCAAATAAGCTCAAGCATACCTTCATCTACACCGACCGTTATGTTACAAATTCCACTTAATAACTATAATAGCTTAATAGCTATGTTAAGATTTAATCAATTACTTTTAGGATTTACACCATTTATTCCTTAAAAGAGCTATTTGTAAGTTTTGCTATTGCTACATAGCCAACTTTAGCATTAACAGCTGTTTACTTACCAGTCTAGAAGAAATGTGAGTTCAACATCAAACTTCCATTTCTTTACCAAGAGCTGTCTCCAGTGGTGGAAAGCAACACCAATGTTACCTCTTGTCTCTATCGTGTCTTTTTCTTCTACTAAAGTTAATACCCAAACATCCAGCCCTTGGCCCTCTCGCCACTTTCCAATGGCGACTCACTGTAGCCTCCAATCTGCTCTGAAAATGTAGCATTGCTTAGAGGGCGTATTAAAACTTCTTGTACTATTAACGTGACGATGTTCAAAGGTCTTGCCAAGCAACAATCACCACTACCCACATCCTGCAAGAAACCATATTCGGTGGCAGAGAAAACTTACAAATAACCTCTTTAACTATTTATCCATTACATTAGCCACTTGTGTTACAGCAAACTCAATATGTGGATATATTTGGTACTGGTACTTGCAGATGTACTCCCAGGGTACAAATACCCCTGATGGGTACGTTTTCATGTATTCGCCATTGGAGTTTATCAGCTTGCATGGCTGTTTCCGAACAGTATATTAAAAGGGATTGCACCAAGTTTCAGCCATGCACCAATTGAACAACGAGCCCTTCAAACATTTTTTTATCGGTTCAACAACAAAGATACCAAGGCAAAGAGCATTTTTAGGTATTACACAGACAGAAACCCAAATAAAGTAGTCTGGCCTCCTTTTTCATTTTTAATGAAAGCTGTATTGTTATAATTGGTCCTTGGGTTCAAAGAAAAGTGTCTTTTTCCCATGCCCCTCCTCCATTGCTGCACAATGGTCTGAGTAACACACAAGGCAGGAAAAACTGAGAGTAGACAGAGGATACAATATATATTAATGAATTATGTCTGCTCTGTCAGCAACATCCGGAAAGCTGTTTTTTCTTCCTTCATTCTTGGCCATCTGTGCAGGGTTTGTTTTCACTGCTGACTCCTCTGCTTGCATTTAGCTGTGGGTTATACGAACACAGTCAGTTACTAATGAAATATGGTGATAGATGTCACAGCTTTTCGTCCAGACACCT
>NW_019473441.1:0-2024 GCF_002814215.2 Seriola lalandi dorsalis
TTCTGCATTTTGTGCAAGGACGCTTTAGCTTGTAGATGCTTGACAACACATATTTTTGAACATTAGTCTTGCTGTTGAAGGATAAAATGCTTTTTTACTTTACATCCCTGCTGACCCTGTGTTTCTTACCTCCCAGAGCGTAGAGAAGTTCCAGAGCCTGGACCATGGTCTGAGCTGGAGGAGGCTGTTAAATTATAACAAATGAAAAAATCATGTTAAGTCCAACAATTAACATATTTACATAATGAAGTGAGATTCTTTAAAAGCACAAACAGACAACGGCTGCATTCATTTTATGGTTTGTGTACATTTTCTTTCTTCCGTGAGGCAAGGGGCCATTCTCGCTAATTCAAATGTAAAGTACAATTCCTTTCACAGTGGATGAACACAACACAGCCACCCTGTGGATGCGAAGGGAGCTACTCACAGAAAGGAAGCTGAACCGCAGCACGTTGTCGATGCCTAATGCTTTGAGCTGCAGGATGACAGGGGCCAAATTGGTGCGCTGCATCTCTGGCACAGTAGAGGCAGGCAGTTTCTCAAAGTCCTCCTCTGAGGAAAGGAACAGAGGCAATAACAAACACGGGGAGGGAAAAGACAAAGAGCGACAGAAAACAAGCAGAGACAGTCGAGGGAGGAGGATAAAAGACGACGACAATTTGCCAGAAATGTTAACAATGCACATTTCCCCTAACAGATGATATTCTATACTTATCATCTTTCTTCTTTTCCTGCAAACTCGCACATACCTGTGTAAAGTCTAAAGCATTTTCCAGGTCGGTTTCTTCCGGCTCTCCCAGCCCTCTGACTGGCTGAAGCTTTGGAGATGGGGGTGACCACCAGTGATTCAATGGCAGTGCTGGGATTATAGGCTCGCAGCTTAACGAACGCACAGTCGATGACGAATACGATTCCATTTATAGTGATGGAGGTCTCAGCTATGTTAGTAGCCACCACAACCTAGAGGAAACAGCACAGGAATAAGTCAGATGTTTTGTAAATGTCAACGTTTTAGTGGCTACCATTGCCTCCTGTGTCAACACCTGTCTGTAGTGTTTATACTCTGGAGGAAGGCCCTGTGTTTTTTAAATTTACTATGCTGTAGGAACCATGTGTTCATTTCCTCACTTCTAACATAATATGGCTGAATTACCTGCAATGGAGGTCATATATGTAACTCATGATTTTATGCTATTGTTCTTATTAATTAGATTCTCATGCCAAAAAACTCCCATTTAAGTGCGGTAATACATGCTGGTGTATTTATATTTTGATCTTTTAGAGTTATGGGCCATATGCAAAATGACAGAACTGCAAACTTTACATCAAATGCATCTTCTCTGTACATGCACAAAATGCACAAAAACAGGCAGGATTCACCTTGCGAACAGAGGAAGGCGCCCTCTCAAAGACCTTCATTTGCTCAGCATATGGTAGACCAGAGTACATGGGCAAAATTCTCAGATGTTTTTTCATGCCATATCGTGACAGAGACCTAGCTTGGTCCTGCAGCAGCGACACCACCTTCTCCACCTCTTCCTAAGGGAGAAAGGATGAGAAGACAATTAAGACAAAGACGGGGAAAAAAGATTGACCACAATACATTATAGTTATAAAATAACAAATGGGATGCTGGTGTACAATCCACACCCTCCTGTCAAAAAGAAGTTATTAAATAAAGGTTGAGTAGTATTAAAGATATGGCCACTAACCTGTCCAGTTAGAAAAGCTAGGACATCTCCATCATCTTCTGTCTCATGGATCTTCATCACTGTCTCTACTGTGGCTTTCACGTAGTCTGGGACAGGACTGAGAGTGAACAAAAGACATTGCAAAATTGAAAAGACGTACACAAATTACACACTTTTTCCTCAGACTGGATTGTGTGTGTTGAGTACCTGACAGTGTAGAAGACGTCCACTGGAAAGGTGCGTCCTTCCACTGTCAGAATACCACACGTGTCCTTGTTCGGATCCGCAGTCTCATTCAGGTTGAAGAAGTCATGGAATTTCTTCAGATGAAAG
>NW_019473442.1:0-2022 GCF_002814215.2 Seriola lalandi dorsalis
GCAGCAACGGCGCTGCAGTCTCCAAGACCATACATACTCCAGCCGTCAATGCCACACGTTGATAGGTAGTAGTGCTCTCTCTCTCTAACACATTTGTGTGTAGATCCATTAAAAACTTGTACTTATACCTTCTCATGATAAAGTGGCATGAATGTGTGAGAATACTTTTTTTTAATCTTCTGTCCTCTAAACCCTACTAATCATCTCTTCTAGGCCCCGAACCCAACAGCTGCCACTGACTGCTGCACCATGATCATCTTTACCAACATCCACTTCTCTACTGCTTTCCACTGTTTAAAATGGTGTCACTGCAGATTGAGTGCAGGCAATTTGAACCAAAGCTGTAAAATTAAAGTTCCCCTGCGTAAAGTAGATTCTCATATGAAAGGTATTTCCTACTCTGGTAGTTCCTCTTTCACTTTAATCATTTCATCAAACATCAGGAAGACTGTAATCTTGCTCTTATGGAAAAAAATATTTGCCTTTCAGTCATTAATCTGTCATCTGATCTGAGGTTGCAGCATTACTGAGTTGTAGAATTTACAAAATGAACTGTTCCTGTACATGGTGCCAGTTTAAAAAGCACTAAGTATTTACAGTTTGTCTTGGCAGTGAGATGCGTATCCTAAACCATATTTCCTCAATTTTTTTTAAATAAAACTGCAGCATTTTACCAACGATTCCTCTTGGCATTAGTACCACAGTGCCACAGGATTGTGAGACATATATGTGAAAAGTGAGGCTCCTCGCACAGCGGCATCTGTACATGTTTGGTGGGACTAATGAAGTCAGATCACCTGACATCACTGGAGCCAAATGACACTTGTAAAGAGATGTATTATGCCTATTGTTTTTGATCATGCTAGTAGAGAATAATGTAGCACTGATCTTATGTACAAATAGTAATGTATAGCAACAGACTGTGCTTATTGCAGTGCATAATCTGCTGCATTATCTTTAAAGCGAGTGGGTCTGTGCAGGAGTCTTGAAGTAAGCTCAAATATTTTCATATTTTGTTCATATGTTTAAAGAACTGTAGAATTTGCTTGTTTGATATATTTTGGGCCTTGTGCAGCAGTAGTTTACACTATGTTACACCCATTTCACTACACAATGATATGTGACATTTTAACACAGTTAATATTGTTAATATTGCTATACCTGTGGTAGGTTTCTTTGTTTTACAAAAGTCATGTCATTGCTTTGAAAAGGTTGGGAACTACTGGTGTTAAGCAACCAGTTACTATGTTAATATTCTCTTTATGTAACCTTTTATTGTTGATAATTTTGTACTTAATTCCTTTACATTTTGACTGTTTTTAGTTTTATTTATTGTTTTCCAGTCTTAGATTTTTATAATTAAAGATATCAGAACACAGTGTGTGTTGTGGCAGTAATATTGTTGTTAGAAATGATCATAATAAGAAGGATAAAATCATAATACTGTGGTGATACCAGTTGGCATGACTATTTTATATCTTGCATTATATCAGAATTTACATTATTTTCCTTCTCTCTATTCACTATTCTACTTTATTTGTTACGGCCATGGCTTGATTAACCTCCCAGAAATCAATATACTGTAGAGTTGAAATGATTAGTTGATTTATGATTTTGTCAACTGACAGAAAATTAACTGGCAACAGTTTTGATAATTGACAAGTGGTAAGTCATGTTTAAGTGTAAATGACTGATACCAGCTTTTCAAATATATATTTGCTAGTTTCACAGTTTTCTGTGAAAATGTTTTTAACTTTTGGTCGGACAACAAAAGTAATTCGGTTGTGTTCATTTGGGTTTTGGGCAGTAATGATTGTTTTTCACTTTGTTTTTGACATAGACTAGATAAAAAAAGATCAGACCTATTGATAATGAAAATGATTTGCCTGTGATGGAATACTATAACCTTGCCCGACTCAGTAAAAATGGTGGTAATTTGATAAATTACAACTTAACAGCAATATTTTGACACAGATAGTATAATCATATTATGCAGACTCAAATAATAAGGACTTATTCACA
>NW_019473443.1:0-2022 GCF_002814215.2 Seriola lalandi dorsalis
GGGGAGTCCATAGGAAGAAAACGACGACAAAGAAAAAAAAATCCACATAAAATCAAACCAAAAACCAAAAACGTTCCTCGACCCTCAGACATGTGCACACAGGCAGCGATGGAGATAACCTGCTTAAATACACATTTACCACCACGCGTCTCGTTTGTTTAAACCGTGCATGAACGTGTCTTTGTACTGTGCAGAAAGGCACAATTCATTTCCCAATAATTCATCATGATAAGTGAAATGCAGAGTTAAACCAATAAAAAAAGGCGCTACCACAGACTAATGTTCAGAGCGCTGTAGTTGCTCTTTAACGTACAGTCGTCACATGTCAGTTTACTGCGTGCAGCTTAAGAAAGAAAACAAATGAGTGTAAACATTGACTCGTTTATTAAAGTCATAGACGATGTCTGTGTGAGTTTGTCTCGCTCTGGAAACGCCTCCAGAATATCAGGCGTCCATGTTGAGGTTGAGGCCGTTACAGATCTCTGCTGCTTTACTGAATCCTTCAGTTACTGCTTCACTGTGCGTTAGGATAAAACATTCAAATGACTGTGTCTATGTGTTTTAAATAGTTTATACCGCTCTGTGATTTAATGGTGATAGACAGCAAAGGTGCAGAACCTGAGTCTGAAATTATTTCACACACACACACACACACACACACACTCGCTACTCTCACACACAGATACCCTGCGATGTGATCAGACTTTCAATGCAGCTGCACATAGTGTCTATTCACTGACAGGGAGGTGGCGGGGAGCAGTGTAGACCGGGATGACAAAGATGACAGATAATTGAGACAAAATGCGCTAAGTGAGATGATTTCACATGAGCAGTTAGCTCGGACCTTTCTCTATCACTGTCTCAAAGTTGTTCTCGCTCTTTCCCATTCGGTGCTTTGCTATTTCACTTTTTCCTTTGAGGCCCATCTCAATGACAACTGAGAGAGCATTCTCTCTTCCCTCGTTAACTGAGGAGTGCATCAGTCCTAATAAGAAAGCTTTTACACGGTTAATTAAGAGACACTGTAATGCAGTATGTAATGCTCAATTTACTCTATCTCATTCTCCCCCTCGTCCTCTTTAATTTCATTCAGAATCAATCTGTCCGACTCTCTTTTTTTTCCTCCTATTATGTGGACTTTTCTACATCAAAGGCCGCTTCTGTCCTTATAACTGTCCAATTTGCTCGTACCCGCTCCATTTTGAGTCTTTCCAATAGTTTCCTCTTCCGCTGCGCTCTCCGATCGGCCATTTCTTTTAATTCTCTGCCTTGATGTTGCTAATTCTGGGCAGGAGAGAGGGGGGACAAGGGAGAGGACAGAAAAAAGAAGGGTATAGGGAAATAAATGAGTTGTTTGGGAGAGATATTAAGATGATAAAATGCTGGAATTAGGCGGCAGCATTCACCATAACACAAACACTGGCAGGGGCTGAGCTGCAAGGACTTGCCAGCGAAACTAATTCAAACATGGAGGGAATATAGAGTGGAGTGGAAAAAGGAAGCTGGGAAAATAGAGTGGGATGCTGTCGAAGCGAAAGTGGATGAGTAAATAGATGAACCGCACTTTAAGGACAAAGAAGGTAAAGACGAGGAAGAGGTGTTGGACGACAGGGGAGGAAAACAAACAGAGCGGACACCGAGGAGAGCGAGCGAGCTGAGGTTGCCATTTTAAAGGTCCGCAGGTTTGAACATTAATTAAAAGTTATCCGCTGATGAATTGCCCTGTGATGAATTGTTTCCCTTACCATAAAAACTGTGTATCCCGGAGGGATAGAGGCAGGGCACTAAATCTGTCATCCATGTTTTTCATGCTCTCTGCCTCTGACAGTAATGAGTGAGGCCAGTATGATTGGCTGTTCAGCGGCTGATTAAAAGTAGTTTCTTCTAATACGAGGATTTACTTTGACATTTCCCACACAGGAAACCAAATGGCTTCATAACGGCGATGAAAGTAATACAGCAATTATTTTCATTAGCAATTCATCTTTCACTTGTTGTTTTGTTAAAGAAGTAAATCATTTT
>NW_019473444.1:0-2021 GCF_002814215.2 Seriola lalandi dorsalis
GTTCTCATCAGCCATTGCTGTACTTTGTGGTTATTGCTAATATGCTAAGCTAAGATGGTAAACAAATTAACATTACAGCTGCTAAACATCAGCAGGTGAGCATGTTACTATGCTGATGTTAGCAATTAGCTCACAGTACTGCTGTTCGTTAGTACAGCCTCACAGCCCCGAGCATGGCTGCAGATTATTAGTCTTGTTTTCCAAAACTGGCTGTCCTCCATTTTTCTGCAATTTTCAGCCCTGTGCATCACTCACTTTATGTGCAGTATATTTTGTTATTGTCTTAATCCACTGTGAGTGGACACTGGGCTACAAGATAAATAATAATAATAATATCTTGATGGAGATGACCTTCCTGAAACAAATGCTCCCTGTGAGTCTTAAATACAAAGACACTCATACAAATTGTGTGAATTTAAAAAAAAAAAAGTTTATTAAATAATTGTTATCCACCAAAAGGATAAAGGATAACAACACATGGCCAATTCATAGTGCAATTTCACATGACAAAAGATTGTTCAACACAAAACAGGAAAGGGAAGGACAGGGGGATTGGGTATAATGTAAAGTGTTTGCATCTGCAGACAAAAAAGTCTGAAATGGAAAATGACAAAGTGTCTCTCGTGTATGTTTAATCTGTTTCTGTGTGTGAGGGTCCTTTTGTCAAAATCCATTTGAAGCATTACTCTGCTTCAGTTTTCTTCTCTGTACCGTTTGCACAGCTCTTCTCCCCTGTCCCACTCCCGCCCCCCTGTGACGACTGGTGGTACAGCATGTGAAGCCGCTCCGCGTTCATGTGCGCGTCCTCTGCCCCCTCACAGCACTTCATCCAGGACTGTGGAATGGCCTCAATGCCGTAGTGAGCCCCGGCGATGGCCCCGGCCATGCAGGCGATGGTGTCCGTGTCCCCTCCCAGGGCCAGGCTGTACGCTATTGTCCTCTCCAGGCCGCCATAGTTCTCCGGAAGGCATTCCCGGGGCTGCAGGCAGTGGAGGACACAGAAGATGGCCGTGGGGACTGAGTGGAGTGCAGCTATGCCATTACCTGGAAGGAAAGACAGATTGAAATGCACGTGGCTATAGGCAACATTTTTACAATATGTTAAAATTCTGCGCTGTTCTCAGCCTAAATCACACAAAGTGACAGAATATAAGAAAGATGATTAAGGAGGGATGGACAACAGGTGAAAAGCTGGATGAGAAGTTCAACAGAAATATACTGAAACAGATACTAACCCAGTTCAGAGATGACCTCCTCTATGCTGACCTTGCTCCTGTCCATCAGGTCTCTAACTCTGTGGAGGCGCTCACAGAATGGCTTGTCTGCTTCCTTCAGGCTGTATAGACACATCATGTTTAACACTTACACTGACTGATGCTGAAAAACAACACCAAACTTCAGATCCAACAGACATCCTAAAGCCTCCACGTCTGCCTCAGCACAGACACACGGAGGCTTTCATCACGTAGTACTCACATTCTGGCATCGCTGCGTGTCGCCTCATCGTCCTCCACTTCCTCCATCTCTGTGATTAGCCTGCTAATGAACTGCTGAGGTAAGTCTAGCGCCCCCTGCAGGGAGAGGTGCACAGCCAACGCCTGCAGCACTGCTCCGTTATAACCCAGAGAGCAGGAGTGGGTCAGCATGGCGCCCAGGCGAGCAAACTGGACAGGAAAGAAAACGAGACAGAAATCAGACCAACTCATCTTCCAGGCAACTTGGTGTGTTTCATTGCGAGTCATAATTTAGAGGAAATCTGAAGGTAAACATGTGGTTTACGGATAAATACTTTAATAAAGACTGTTATTTTGTCCTGTTTTATGCAGAAGTGAAGCTTAGGTTGTCAATCACAGCAGAACCAAAATAAAACCCTTGTTCCTGTGGTAAGGTAACCACAGTGTCACATGTCAAAGTCTCTGTTATGCAGTGGAAGATTTTAGTGTAATTGTATTTGTATCCTGTCTTCTTACTGTAATGGGGAAATGTAATCCCCACATTCTTGTTTGCTATAGTATAAGAGA
>NW_019473445.1:0-2021 GCF_002814215.2 Seriola lalandi dorsalis
TGCTGCTGTTTACCACTTCTATCTTTCTACTCAGTACTATTGTAAGAGACAGACCACAGATGATAACGTATCTAATCAAATGACAAAGAAAAATTATTTCTTATCTGGCAAAGAAAATATTCAATCTGGAAGTCAAATATTTAGACGGAGTGGAAAAGTACTGCTTAGTTTCCAGAGATGATCAATCTACATGTTTAAACTTTATTTACCAAGATGTTTGATGCCAGAAGGTTTCATGGAAAAACTCCTCGAACTACTAAAACGTCCTCTTAGATTCTTGCTGTATGTGCAAATATATGTATAACCCTCAGAAGCTTCAGGTACAGATGTTTTAGACCACAGATTATTTCATTTAAGTTTTGTTAACAACCATGAGAGAAATCTTTTTTCTGACTATAATTCATCTAATTCTGCTTCGGTCCCATGAGCCCTCTTTAAGTGTCCTTTGGAAAGACCACGGACCATCGTTTGAGAAGCACTGATTTGAGAGCGGTCCTGTTCAGGCTGAGAAACATCATGTTTTTTTGAGATGGTTGATGAATGAATCAAGAGCAGATTTGACCTTTCAGCATCTTAACTCAAACCTGGAAACATGAGAACCATGTACATGTATCTAAGCCTCTCCTGTATGTGTGTACGCTGCTGTCAGTGTGCGTGGGGGCTCGGGGGACTATGTCTATGGGGGGAAGCAGAGCAGGAGAAGTTGGAGAGAGCAGCAGCCACACAGAACATGGACAGAGCGTTTACCTGGCCCTGTGCTCTGTGGGTACGCCAAGTAGCCGCCTCTTCCACGGGCCCCCCTACCTGAGCCACGCGCTGCTGCTACCGCCGCCGCCGCCACCGGTCCGTATGCTGTCGCTGGGAAGCCTGCAGGCACATACACACACACATACACACACATACATCACTTCCTGCACATGGATGAGTACGTCCCAGAGCTACAGGAGAATGTTGATACCTGCGCTGAGCTACGGGATGAAACTATAGCTGTCAGAGACGGGGGCTCATGTCAGAGCAACATCTATCAGCAGACTCTTACAGAACCCACTGTGATATTCAAAACCCTGCAGATCCACAGATCCACACAGACACGGGAAACAGGAAGAAACAGGAAGGGAGCCATGAGCAACTGACTGAACAGTGGTGGGAAAAGATGTTTAAGAAGACTAAAGTGCAGCTTCCAGGTAATGTATCTCAAGAGACGTGCTGGTTAAATAAAGGTTGAATAACATGAACATCATGATGATGGAGTATCTGGTCAAGAGCAAACACAGAGTCTTCTGTCCCTGTAAATTCATCCTGTGCACGTGTTCGCACCTCACACTTCATCAGGGATCACACATTCAGGTGTGAGGAGTTGTTGCGGCCATTGACCCCGCCACTGTTGAATCATGCAGACAAACACTGAACACATGTAAAATACTCTGCTCTGAAACCTTCAGAATGATCCAGACTGATTCAGATTTTTATTGATTGTTGTTGCTTTCAAACAATCAATTATATGTTTACAAAGATCCATATGTAAAGACTGCAGTGATCCTCATGAGACAAATATCAAATGATGTAGAACCACACAAAGAAAATGAATGAATTTATGATTTTTAAAACTTTAAAAATGGGTGATAATATTTACTACTACTATTTACCACAAATTAAAATCCCCTGTTTTTTTCATAGTAGATTTCTGTCGTGTGGAGAAAGAGCTGATTTGCATTTGTAAACTGACTTTGGGTGTGTTTGCAATTCACCAAGTCCCTGATTATATTAGTGAAGAATTTGGCTTTGGGGGGTGTTTATGTCACATGCTTTGGATGAAAGATTATAGCCACTTCTGAGCAGCATAGACATGGGCATAATAGCTCTACCTCTGGGGACTATCCCTGCATTTGTTCGGGAGTGCTCCCAATTACAGCGAGCTTCTATGGACTCAAAATCAGCCACTGTAAAGCAAGAGGCAAAGTATTCCACTGTTTTTTTGTTCGGCTATTCAGCTGGAAGATATACAGTAAAAAAAAAAAAAA
>NW_019473446.1:0-2021 GCF_002814215.2 Seriola lalandi dorsalis
AGTATCTGAGAAAAGATTACTTTTGGTTTTGATTTGTCCAAATTTCTCTTAACTTTCTGTCTGTAGATTTCTCTTCATACTTTTATTGTATACCTACTGGGGCCACAATACTCTAATAGGACATTTATAGTAGCACATTAGTGTACAACTCCACATGTGGTCATTGTGTGGGTTATTGTGAAACCAAATCTGTTATTGTAACACTTGGAAAAGATAACAGCTGCAGATTAAGTTTAGGATAGCTATGGAGAACTGAAAGATCTAGACTTCATCAATCAGATGAAGCTAACTCAGTTATCTATGTACCAAGAACAGCAAGCTAAATTAGGCTCAATGGGCAAGTACTCCATTGCCCTAGCATAATTCAAGACCTACATTGAATCACTGCTCATTCTCCTTCAAGCAATCAGCCGCTTACAGAATTTTTTTTTTCACAAAACACATAATAATGCTGTGTTTAAAAAGTTGTTTTACATTGTATTTTCATTTTCAAAGTTAGTCGAATGGACATCTCACAGAACACAGATATTTCAGTCACTCAAGGGTTTGTTAAGGGAGAAATGCTGAAAACATGAAGGCAGTTTTCTTAGTGACAAAAAAAAATAGGGTTTAACTCAGATTGGTTTCTCTTTTGTAAAATCCAAGATCATGCAGTGCTTCTTCCTCTCTCCCTGACTGGAGTGGTCCACAGCCACAGTACACTCAATGCTGCCACTGCCGGCCTCAAAGTTAGCATGAATGTCCGCAGGCTGATGCAACACTGGGTGCCAGGCTGGTGAGACAGATGGGACTCATAACTCTTTAAGGTCTGTTCACCCACAGCCTAACATTAATGATCGTAACACCACGCTGCCAGCAAACTTTCTCACTCAAACTCAAAGAAAGCTCTTTGACTGAAAACAAACTGTGTGCTTGAGGTTGGATTCAAAATGAGGTGACACAGCACCCCAACTCCTGCAACCTAACGCCACCCCCACACCCCCCACACCCCCTCCAGCATAACACAGGTTTATCCCTTTCCAGTAGTTGGTCCTATTAAACCGCTGAAATCAAAGGAATTCATTCCCATCTTTTCATCCAGCTGTTGTTCATAGGCAAAGGTAGACAGGCCATCTGACAGCTTCCTCATTATCAGCAGAGCCGTTACTATAGTTACAGTTTCATTATTGTCTGGTCAAATTTTTTCTCTGTAATCATCCTTAAACAAAAATCCCTGTCATTCACTAGATAGTTTCTGTGCTTGGATACACCATAAAGCAGCACCAAGGTCACTTTGCACATTCCTCGTTGTCTGGGGTGTTTTGTCTGTAAATGTTCCAGGCAGAAAGGGAATGAATAGACGGAATGCAACATGTCTCATTGAAGTCACATCTGAATGGCTGGAATAAAGTTTCAAAACACAACACGTTACATGTTTCATGCCTGAATACCAACACTGTCAAGGCCAAGGCAAGGATTCCTTTTGTCAAAAAGTTTTGATGCACAAAATAACTCTGAGACTAATTTGTGGTGTCATTCGTCAGGTCTGTTCTTATTATCTGCTCTGTAATATTTTCTCAGGTGAAAAGGGTCAAGGAAAGCAATGGCCCTGTTAAGCCCTTTTATTTATTTATTTATTTATTCATTTATTCATTTATTTTTTCCCCTGCTCTTCGTCTTCTTCCAGCATCCATATTTCTCCATCTGTCCAATCCGTCTGCATCCTGTGTCTCATTTCCATGTCGGGTCTGAGAGACGTTCTCCTCCACTTAGCGCTGTAATCGGTCTCCTCAGGCTGAACAGACAATCATGTGCTGGAGTTCATGTGTTTTCTCTTCACTTCTCACCTATGCTATTTATTCCTTCCTCCTGCGGAGCCTTGTCAGTGTAATGGCTTCAAGCTGTGCACTCACATTTGTTATATTTTGAAATTGAGCCTTTTTTTTCTTTTCTCTGTGTATATCAAAGGTTTTTTTTTGTTGTTGTTTTTTTTGTGGCTTAAGAAATACATTTCTATGAATGTGTGTGTGTGGTGGGGTATT
>NW_019473447.1:0-2021 GCF_002814215.2 Seriola lalandi dorsalis
TCACCCTCCGACCAGCACCACCCAGTCCAGTCCTCTATCTGCCTTTCTGGGGCTCGGGTTGAGCATCTACATGAACAGTTGCACGTTGCAGCAGCAGTAGTGTGTGGATGGCATCGGGCCAAGTCGTCAGCTGCCTGCTGGCAGCTGAGAGTAGGTCAAAGTCAGAGCCACCTGCCTCGATCCAGCTCAGGCCAAACTGCAGTGCATGGTGAACCACATCAAGCCTGTTATTGAACTCCAGACCCACAAAGCCTGAAGGGCTGATCCAGGTTTTAATGGGCAGGGACCAATATTTCTGCCACCAGGCTGCGGAGACATGAAATTTTCATACACTTTAAAGGTATAAAACTGTAAGTAGTTAGTTATCTATTCACGTACACATGGCTGTCAATGCTCATGCAGCAAACAAACAGGATCAAAAGGAGGTGTATCCTGTGATAACAAGGAGGGACTTGTGTCTGTTTCAGGAATACAATAACACACACATTTCTGATCGATCAGTGAACATGCTGTTGGGCTCTATACATGTTACCTTTGTTATCTGACAATTAGTTGCCTATACAGATCAACTGGACAGTGGAGTGAAAAGTAGCCTAAACCTGTAGGTTGTTCTCTTCTTTATATGAGCAAACCATAAAAATGAACATGTTTTCTCTTAACTGCGTCATGTTTGTCTTTTTATGTTGAGGTAATGAACCTTTCAGCTAGTAGATGGTGCTCTGGTGCTGTTGTGGATTTGCTAGATGGATTATAGTGACAGGCTCTGCACATGCACAGCTCCGAAATAAATGAGCGTTCAAGACACTAACTTTGGCCCGCTCTGTATTAATCCACTGTTTTCTTTATATTGGCTACACAGAGCTCCCTAGCCTGTGTGCCACTTGCTGCCCGTCCAGATCTCCCCTAGGTTTGGTGTTGGTAAGAAATGATCTGTATAGGTGAGAGCGTGGTGTTAGTCAGAGCCCATGTGTTTATACTTGTATATACTTGTTTATATACTTGTGTCATTAAGATCCAACAAGGCTGAACAAAACAAAACAAATCTAAAAACCTGAACCTGGTCATTCTATCATCACTAAAAGGTAGATCTCTAATTCACCTAGGGTCTCTTCCCTGTTCCTGCTAGTTTATAGCACGTCCCACATGGACACAGGTGATTGGTTCAGTCAAACAGGAACAGAAAAAAAACGAACCTAAATAAAGCATGAGGCTTTACATAGCCAGGATGAGTCAATAGAGCCAGTGTAGAAGAAGACAGGGGGATCATGAGATAACAGTCCCAGGACAGATTCAAACTGAAGGTATCTCACTATGTCCTGAGCCAAACGAGGTTCTCACCACAGGACGGTGACAAATGTGAGTCACTTGAAATGTAATCTGCACATGTGGCTTAAAGGGCAGCACATGAGGCTGATTCCAGGTGAGGCACCGAAAGGTCATCCCTGAACAAACATTGTTTTCTAATGGGGCGACACTTCCCAGCATGCAGCTGTAAAGCATCCAGGATACAGACTGAGATGACCTGAGAGGGGAAGTGGTTATTGGATTTCTCTGTTTCCATGTCACAGAAAACAACACTGAGGCAGCCAGGGCTTCATTTTCTCTGGTGCAAACCCTTCTGGACATCGTCCAGTCCCACATAGTGCAGAGGCCAGGTCCTGACATTGTCCTACAGATACTGAACCACACCATGGTCAACACATTCTTCTCAGGGCTTTGAGATAAAGGCAGCTGCTGCTGGGTTAATATTTAAAAGGGGAGAAGGGCTAATACTGCTGGGGTTAATACTGGGATGGTTACCAATCCCCCATGAGACACTGGAGGTGACCACGAGGTGACAGAATTTATATTACTGACAGATGAAGTAACGTGTTCACGTGACAGTTTTCAGTGGGGATGTTAGATCAGTCTGTTGGTTGGTTGGTCCACCTCTATCGTCCAGACTGAAATCTCTCAACAACTATTGGATGCTTCCCATTAATATTCATGGTCCCCAGAGAATGAAGGATACTGACTCTGGT
>NW_019473448.1:0-2020 GCF_002814215.2 Seriola lalandi dorsalis
TGTGTGTGTGTGTGTGTGTGTGTGTGTGTGTGTGTGTGTGTGTGTGTGTGTGTGTGTGTGTGTGTACATGTGTCTGTTTGAGAGTGTATTCATGTAGGTATGTTTATGGTGCTGTATTGTATAAGCTGTGTGTGCGTGTTGAGTGTGTGGATTGTCCCAGTTTAGAGGACCCAGAGCTATGACTCATCAACTAATAAAGCAGGATGCAAAGGGTGTGTGTGTGTGTGTGTATGCCTTTTGTAAGTGCATGTGCACATTTTATTACGTGTGTAGAAAGGGAAGTAGCAGCACAGCACGAATGATTGAGAACCATAGGGTGTAGTGTTTTCAGTACTGTACCTGGTGCTTTTGCACACACACGCAAACATATACAGTTTTTCCTTTGCTTCCTTTTTCATCAGTAGATACAGAAAATGAATTCAGATAAATATTCAAATGATGTCGCATCCACTCATCTTTTCCTTTGTCACAACTGTAAATGTGTGAAGTGTGTGTGTGTGTGTGTCTTTAGTTATCCTCTTTGTGGTTGCTCTTTCTCGTGCTCCTGACAAACATTTCAGTAGCAGTGCAGTAACTGTGTTGTTATGAACAGCTGTGGATTTGCCAGTTGATGTTTATGCTCATAACATTTTATGTTTTTATGTTGATGCTACATACATGGCTGCTAAAAAACTAATAGAGACAATAATTTATGTTAATTTCTGCTCTCAGTGTTTGTTCAGTTGAAGCTTATAGTTCATTAGTCACCATTAAATACAGTTTACATTATTATCAGTGTTCTGCTGAAAACTCATTAAATATACTGGGGTCCAATTTCCGCACACTGGACCAGTTCCAACATATAAAACAGAATAATAGAGCAATGTTACATGTAGCTATGTATCCATATTGTTAAAAATGTAATGCATAATTGAATGCATCACTTTTAGCATCAGTTGTTGACACAGTGATGAAACATGAAGTACAATCTTTACTTCCTTAATATGATACATTTGCTGTTGAGACAGGATGTGGGACGTAGAACACGAGGCATCAATCTAAAGTTGAATCAGTAGGATATAAAAGAAAGGCACTGATATCATAGGAAGGTCAGAGGGGTAAGATATTTCTTGGGCTGTCCCCAAGTCAGGATTTTCATAGTTGGTGTCATCTTAATTGGTCAAGTGCTTGTGATTCATGGTCCTTGCTTTTTCTTATCTATATTTTTCATTTTTATACACACAATATTACTGTTAATGTCTTTTCTTCATTACACTTTATCTACAAATATATAATTCACTCCCCTGCACATGTAGCGTCAGTTCAACCGCCCCACACCTTACTCCTGTACATGAGTCTCATACTTACATTTACATTTGAAAGACTTTGTTCGTCATCTGTGATGTGAAAGTGAGTCAACTCAGGGTGTTCTCCACTGAAGCCATGACTCATCAACTTTTATCTTTACCTTTGTGTAAAGTTCATGCCAGTTTCCACATTAGTTAAGTGGATAAGTGTGAAAAAGTCTGATTTATTTTTACTATAAAAAGTATAACCTGCACCACAGGTTTCTTTTTATAGTTTGCTGTAATATTTTGTATAGGAACTTATAGTATTTTGTAGGATATCACCAGTGTGATGTTTAGGTGAAATTTTCAACCAACAGCAGTTACACTTATAGTTAACAGATAAAGCCAACATGATTCAATGTGTTTCTTCTTGACAACAGATCCAATGAAAAGACCAAAGCCAGTGACATCTGTTCTCACTCATTTCCTAAAACAGATGGGCACTGTAGTTTGGAGAAATACTGACTCAAGCAGGAGTAAATGATGCATGTGTTCAGGGACTATCTTCAGCTGTGGATTAATATTCATTTCTGTAGTAGTAGTAGTAAGTAAGTAATACTTACAGCAGCAGGAAGTCGTATGTGGGAATGACACAAAATAAACTACACTTCCCATGTTAATCAAAATAAAGGAAAACCCATCTAACCTTCGTTACCTTTTACACCAAATCTCAGTAAAACATACAGTATTTC
>NW_019473449.1:0-2019 GCF_002814215.2 Seriola lalandi dorsalis
GACAGGGACAGGGACAGGGACAGGGACAGAGAGGGTTGACAGGGGAGGGAGGAAGGAACTGGAGGGAGTTCAGTACTCTGTCTGGTTTCCTGTCTGGTTCAGTGCATCTCACATGTGAATGCACACCTGACACATTTTCCATTGGTCTCTTACTCCCCTGGTTTTCTCTTCCTTTGTGTAAATACAGTAAGCCCGCCTTATTTAACATACGAGTGAAAATCTGTATTTTTGCTATCTTAGCTGCTCTCCTACATTATTTCTACCTCCCTTCACCTGTCCTCGCCTGCCTCTCACCATAGGAAGCGTTTGAAGTTTTGGCAGAGAGCTATGAATTCAACGAGATCGAGGGTCCGTGTCTGGCGTTCAGGAGAGCCGGATCTGTCCTGAAGAGTCTGACCTTTGAGGTGCGGAGTCTGGGGGACACCCAGGATCTGCCCTGCCTGGGGGAACATACTAAGGAACTCATAGAGGTAAGGCCGAGAGTCCACTCAGAGTCCAGCTGACAGCCAATTCATCTGTGTTAGTTTGTCAGTTTGGGCGGCCGTGCTAAATCCACAGGACAGCAAACATTTTTAGTCTTCTGGGTTTGATTTTCTGACAACATACAGAAGCTTGTGACTGTAAAGTTTTCAGACGCTGCCTCTCAAATTTCCAAGTGTTCAAATCAGTCCCTGCTTGCAAACAATACATGATGTAATGTCTATTTGTGATGGATCACATCTATCACCATATGACTTTCAGGTCTCTTAAACATGATTTTCAAACTGTTGTGAAATGATCTAAAATCAGTGTCTGCCTTGGAGGTAGGAAGTCGGTCTAAAGACTTTGGAGAACAGCCAGCAGCACTGCTAAATATAGGAGATGTGATTGATGAACTGAAACAGTCAAAATTAATGCTGCAGTAAACCATGACCTTTATGGACTTTTATTACTGATTTATATGAAGTGCACCAACACTGAGAGAACTGACTAACTCCACTATAAAACAGTAACCCTGGCCACTTTCTAATTTAAGCTATACACACATTTGATATTGCTGCAAAGAACAACTTAACCGCCTCATGGTAACACGCTTGATTAGATAGTTAGGTCGTTAGCTTCTGAACATTTGAATTGTATAACGTACGTGAAAGCTAATACGTTTTTGCTAGCTGGTTGCAAGAGTAACAGAAACACAGCACATGAAGAGTGTAGCTATCTGCCACCAATAAACTATAAAAGCCTATGAAGTTATAATTATTTTGCAATCTCTTTTTGCAGAATGGTGTTGCTGTCAAATTGTATTTCAGTTCTGTGAAACTACTGTAAATATTATTAATATACATATTAACATTCAGCAATATGTCGAGGGGTGATTTAGTGCTGCATTATATAAATGACCAATATCTGACTCTTGTAAATTCGGGGTTATGATCTAAGTCAAAGATAAATGAATAGCTGCCAGAGTAACAGCAGATGTACTTCCACTTAAAGTGAAACTGTCAAAGAGAGAGAGGAAGGCATTTTAAAAAGCAGCAGCTGTATTTTGTCTCGGACAGTTGCTCCCTGCTCTTGTTTTAGAGATGCATGGAACAAAGGAAAAGGTGTGATGCACATGCACATACATCGCAAACATTTGACCCTTTTCTTTAAGTTTATAAGGAAAGATGCGATGAACAACTACTATTCAAATAAGAGCAAGCCCATGAAGATAAAAGTCAAAAGGTCACCATCCTGCTGGAAAACAGCACACATGAAGGGCCCGCTTACTGATACTCAAATAGTTCTGAACAAATGCAGCGTTTAGCCTTGTTTGAGTAACGTGCTAAAAACTACAGTGCCTGGCAGGAAATTACTGACCTTATTTAAAAATGAAAATAACTTTTTGTGACTATAAGAAAAACACAGAATAACACCGGTATTATTCTTTAAATAATACGCATTCAGTGGACGTCAGAGCTATAAGGAGGCAATTAGTGTGACACTGGAGTGGTACATAGATAGAGTGCTGCAGGGATGACGTATTTTTGAAGGCCTACT
>NW_019473450.1:0-2018 GCF_002814215.2 Seriola lalandi dorsalis
AAAAAAACTAAATGTATTCAGAGGATATAGACAATAAAGTATATTTTTCAATATGTTTTAACTTTCATTTCATTGGTTTTCATTCTTTTCAGGTGGAAAGTCAACTTGCAAAAACTTGAAACCTGAAAGACATGCACTGTAATTCATAGCAGCAAATTGTTTCTCTCCTTTATTTCTTTGTCAAAGAAACTTTTTCATCGCTTGATATAATGCAGGTGCAGGAGGATGGTGTGCTCAAGGATGCAGGAAAATTTAAGAAGGGTTGTGCAAAAGCAAAATACGAAATGCATGGCCAGCCGGCCTTTTTTTCCCGCAATTATGTAATTTTTCTTTGCACGAAGCATGGATAAGCTGTAAGCCATCTCCCCCCTCCTCCTCACTGCTTTGTTCTCCGCCTCCTCTACGCTTTCCTGCCTGGTTAAAAGCATACTGTTTCCATAGAGACGGAGTTACTGCCTGACAACTTGTGGTCAAGGAAGCGCGAGAAGGAATGAAGTAACGACAGTCAAACATTAAGAGTTTACTTTTGTTATGCTTCAGAGACTCTAAACAAAAGTCAAAGGGGCCTTGTCCATGGCTCCAGCCATCAAATGAAAACACCACATATCTTGCAGTTAAGTGGTTCTTGAAATATTAAATATTAGAACACAAGAACTAACTAGAAAGCTGTGACACAATTGGAGGAAATAAATCAGTGAAATGAAGAGTGTTTACTATTACCTCAAGTTCAATATTCAGGTATATTTTAGCACGATGGTGGGGATAATGAAAAGGTCACAGGTTCTCCTCAATTAGTAGATTCTGCCTTTTGGAAACAAACAGCAAAAGAGACAGAGAAAAAAAAGATAAATGAACAAAAACAATACAAAAGAGAAGCCCTGCATGTATGATACTTAAAAATTTCTAGACTAAGTTGGTGCCATCGAAAAAACCTGAGTTTGAAGTCTCACAGAGGATTAATCACTGAGTGCATGACTTGCACTCTCAAATCAAAGTGAGCAGAGACAGCTTACATTGCCTCCTATTCTAGTGCCAGAAGAGACTGGCTGGCAATCAGCAGCTTCCAGCCACAACCACCTCTCAGGGCAATACACACACACACACACACGCACGTACCCGCGCGCACATAGAACTTAAAAGCAAGCCACAGGCCTGGTTAAATGTCTCACAGCACTTCTGTGGGTAAAATGGCTTCACCTGCTGTTGAAGCCAGTTGACATCTCCCTTTATCCATCAGCTTTCCCCACTATTGCATCAGTACCCAGGGTCACTGTGGCCTCACACCTACACAAGGGGGTTGGCAGCAAAGCGTATGTGTGAATGCGTATTGATGCTTGACTTACACACGCTGCACACTTGAAGACAGCATGAATGCTCGCACGCATATCCACACACGCTCCGAGTGTGTTCGACCTCACTTCAAGCACACGGAACATGTCTGTGGGAGCACACACACATCAATACTCACAAAGAGCCTGATTCAGACTTTGACTAAAGTGACATGCTTGCACCCTGCTGTACTGCTTACATGTGTGCCCTTTGAGCAATGATGCAATGTCCGACTTGGGAATAGGTCCCTCATGACCTGCTTCTCAGCAGGCTAAAGAACACTCCTATCAAAATGCTTTAAACTTTCGTATTCAAATAATTGCTAAAGATCTGATGTGAATTGCTTTAGTTGAACCTTTACCGTGGATAACTGAGCTCGCTGTTGGTGTTTCATACAGATAGTTAAGGTTTCATGTTTAGAGAATTTCCAATATCCACCTCTGAAACTTTGAAACAATTTCTTTAATTAAAAAGTCATTCCAATTGTTTCTTGTTACATTTGAGCTTACTGAGTAACACAAATGTTTCCATTCATCTGGTTGGTGAGAGAAACTGAACACCGCTTTGTTAACTGATACTTTAAAGGAGCTATTTGGGAGGTTGCCTTTGCTGCATAGCCAACGTTAGCATTAACAGCTGTTTACTTACCAGTCTAAAAGACGCATCGTGAGTTCAGCATCAAACTTCTT
>NW_019473451.1:0-2018 GCF_002814215.2 Seriola lalandi dorsalis
AAAAAAAAAAAAAAAAAATGTCCAGCACAACCAGAACAACAAAACAGGAAACTCCCACTGATATAAAATTGATTTCATGCGTCGTTTTCCAAGTTCTATGGAAATGTGGTACTGAGCAATATTCGGAATGAGACAAGTGATTGTGATACTTGTGTTGCACAGAGTAGGCTGAACTCATACGCATGTCTGCCTGTCTGTTCCACCCACACTTCAACAAATGCTTCTTCTGAGTCACGCACCATAATGACGCCACACTGTGCATGTTTTCTCTCCAAAAAAGACAAAAACACAAAGCGTAGTTGGTCATTTTCACGATCCTCCTGCAGATATGTGGGAGATAGAGAACTGCGTAGTAATGTCTCAGAAATCCACTGAGAAAAACAGAGAGCATGGGAACATTAAAGGCCTGCAAACTTCAGCAGAAGATGAAGTGATTTCATCTTCTGGTAATTGTCAATGCATTTCTGCTGTTACGCAATACTGCTGAACTCCCTTCACAGTTAAGCAACACAACATGGGAATGCCAGCATGTTAATGCCAAACACTGTGAGCCTGCAGATGTGATTTCAAGCTGAAGAGCTACCTCGGGGGATTGAAGGAATCAACGGCTTAGCGGAGATTTGAGCACTGCAGGTCCATCTGAAACATCCTAATGTCAACACAATTGCCACTGAATCAGGGATTTTCTGCAGGCAGACTGAGAGTGACACAATGCAAACCAGCTCTCCAAATCTGTAATTATATGGTAAATACATTCAAAAGGCTTGAGTCA
This sequence comes from Seriola lalandi dorsalis, assembly GCF_002814215.2. Taxonomy (NCBI): domain Eukaryota; kingdom Metazoa; phylum Chordata; class Actinopteri; order Carangiformes; family Carangidae; genus Seriola; species Seriola lalandi. The sequence continues at coordinate 773 of NW_019473451.1, forward strand.
CATCTAGGACTCAAAGGTTCAAATTTCTATTAGCAAGTGTATTGTCACAGCTAAAATGTATTAAACACTAGGATGATTATTTTCTATAGGCGATTGCTGCCTTTTCTTTTACATAATTCAAAGCGTCTTGCTTCTGACAAGTGAAAAAGCATATTCTGATGATAAGCACATTAAATCATTGTTATCCTGAAATCACAACAGAACAAGATCAGCACCCCCACCCCCTTTTAAATGACTGAGAGGCTTTGAGCTCTGATCTGAAATTAGTTATCCACCCTGGAAGCAAATCTTGAATTTAGCAGGTTACTGGAGATGAGGAAAGGAAACGATTGTGAATTTCAGATGGAGGGCATATATATGATAACTTTATTTACCAGCTGAGTGAGGTATCAGACAAGTGTGTATTTTGTGCAGTGGGAGACGGGACAGGAGGCTTTAAAGCAACAACATGATGCCCTTGAGCATGATTTAAGTAGATTAAGGGAATCTCAAAACCTAAATGAGGGCATGCTTAGGTTAAAAGACTGTAATAATTGATCCACTTAAGGAAGACTGTCTTGCTACGGTCTCCCTGACAAACAGCAGGCGGCCATCATTTTCTTGCCTCCTTCTTATCTCATACTCTGGGCCTTTGCTGCCTCTCAAGCCCCTCACTCTGTCTTTGAAGCGTTTGTTTTTGTAGCCGATCTGCAGTGAAGTCTTTCTTGCTGGGTATTCTCCTTTGGATCCACATGTCATCTCTCTTGCAATTGTACTTTTTACTTTTCCTGTCACTTGATGTACTTTCTGTATAGTTGGTACATGTATCCTCTACAGATCTCTCTACACTGCAACTTGTGCTTGCTAAATAAAGTAAAGGAAATCTGCCAAAGGAGTGAAACAACTTTTCATGATCAGTTTTAAGCTAATAGCATCTTGAATTGAGGCAAATCACCTGAAACACATTACATTGTGCTGGAACTGAAAAATCTATGAAAAATTTGAAGTTATCTGTCAAATTCATATTCTTTTCAGGAATTTATGAGTACTTTGGGACATGGATGCATTTTATCCATATGACGTGACCTTCAATGCTCTCTGTACTTTAATCACAATAATCTGTTAATCTCCTGTCCTGTCTATATATAGTATCATCATATTCCATATCTTGCTTTTTATGACTATAAATAATGGCTTCTTGTAAATGTAAGCATATCAAATAAATAACTTGGCGCTGAATTGAAACTACTGTATATATACAATATAG
>NW_019473452.1:0-2018 GCF_002814215.2 Seriola lalandi dorsalis
AAAAAAAAAACAGCCACCACCAATGATGTGACATTATCCCCATACTTTCTCATTTTGATTTCACCTGTCACCACTTACAAAATCAGTCACTTAGTTTGGTCATTAAAAATTAATAATGTTTGTGAGTGTGTTTAGAAGAAGTATGTGCTCAGTTCTTGTAATAGAACAGCGCCTTTTAACTTCTGAAAGAAGTTAAATTTGAATTGAAGTGTTATTCTTCCTAAATAAATATAGTGTTTTGTCAGCACAGGACTTTGACTTAAATGACAGTGACCCCTGACCTCACTGGAGCTTTAATGATATCTTCCTCATTCCTAAAGATTAATACTTATGTTTTAAAAGTGTGCAGCCAGTCAACTCTTCATTTACCTGCTAAGCTTTGAACAGCCAATAACATTGTAGGAGCAGGAGAGAAACCTGCATTTGCCTGTGCAGACCAGAGATGATCACATATGTATATTAAAACACTGAAGTACGCAGGCTTTTCATTTCTAACCGGCCAGTAGAAGATTAATGGGCTGACTGTCAATTTTGCAGGTGAGAATGCAAGAATGAAAAATGTTAGCTGTAGGTAGTTAACACTCGGTAACAAAATGAAATTTCACCATTGTTGGGTTAATGAGTCGTTGTGATCTCCTTCATATGATATTGCAGGAATATTTTAAAGTGATCACCATCATCTTGACGGAAAAGCTGTTGCGCTTCACTTGGGACTTATTGTTCTTGACCTGGGACTTGAGATTGGACCTGTTGGATTTGACTTGAGTCTCGTTGGTGTTGACTTAGGACTGGACTCAGGCCTTTTTAGTCAAAACTTGACACTTAATGATTTTCAAAAGAATCACTTCGTCCCACCTGTTTCCCACTATTCCACTAAAAGTTGGAGCTTGGTTTCAACATGATCACAAACTAGCATTTTTCTGGTAGTGTCTATAAAACCGAGGTCACTAAAGGTGGAACATGATCTGCGTCCAGATAGAACGGGGTCTGGACCCAACGTACACATTTTTGCAAATGATAATGTTTTGACAGAGCATTTTTATTTTAACCAGTGTAGCTTTTCTCTAGCCTTTAGCTCTGGATTAGAAGCCCAGGAAACTCACAGACCATTGCATGCTTTGTAAATCATCTCACATGATGCCACTGATTGCCAGTCATTGCGACTCGAGCCAGTGAGTGAGACACACACAGGGGAGAGACAAGAAAAGAGACAGTAGTCAGAAGTGGGGAAAATGGGAGAGTGGGATATGAGAAGGAAATAAAGAGAAAAGGATGTGTTAAAGCTGTTCAGTTCTTTAGGATTATTTAGTATAAAAATAGTTGAGACTGTTAAGATGTGAAATGCAGTTAACAAAAAGAAGAAAAAGAAAGACTCAAGCTCCACTTTTTATGTAATTTTTCTAAAATGAACACTTTATATTAAGATGCATATTTTTCAAAAGCTCCCTGTTATGTACTTATGACTTATTTTGCCACTTATTTTCCTTGAAGAGAGAAAAGAACATTAAATTATTAATAGAGTACTTATTATTTATAATCCCTGAACCAATGTTCTGGACCTTTGCTTGAGAAAATTTCCATCTAACTGGACCTCTTTGAATTTTAATTGCATTTACGCCTGCTATAAAACACTGAAACTGAAACTTCTGCCAAAATTTTAAATGAAACGAAAAAGCGGCATCATCTGTAGTGAACTGGTGTGTTACCAGGAGGCTGAGTTTTTTTTTAAAAGCCAGAACATGGGCAAGGTTCTGGCATTGATGTAGACTGTATGTTACATGTCACTACAAAATCACAGTGGATGTTTTCAACACTTCATCTTTCAGCTCATTGTCGGCTAAGCAGCAGAAATTCATCTCTGGGCGAACAGTATCAAGACGTCCAACCCTGCCAGATAGCATCACGTCAAACCTGTAGAATAACATTGGCCATGAAACTTCCTTTGAATATATTTTACGCTGGCGTCAGCTCATCTGTAAGTTATCTAAGACTCAAGGTTACATCAGCCCCTGTAACAT
>NW_019473453.1:0-2017 GCF_002814215.2 Seriola lalandi dorsalis
TATTTGAATATCCAAGAGAAAACTCAGAGCTGTGTTGCAGTTAGCTTGAACTGTTGTGACCCTGCAGTGACATTAAACTGCAGTTTATCATCACTGCTTTTCATCATTACCATCATTTACATATGCAAACCTCCAGTTGCACCAGGAGCTGACGGCACATTCCTCCATCATTGTTTGTAAAAAAGAATATTAAGTATATCTTATTTTAACTCTGCTGTAACCATGTTCTGTGCTCTTTTGTGCAATTTTATATGGTTGTAATATATTACAGTTAAAAATACTAAAAGGCCAAATAGTATGTGATGGAGTTTGATTACTTCAGCAAACTGTGGTAGTTTTATACTATCAGAATCAAAAGTCTCTACCTATTTGTCAAGTCTTTAATCATGTATGGCTTAAAAGTCATTTATTTTTATATACTGTACTTGGTGTAGGTCACTGTTCCTTCTTGTTTTATTCTAGGTAAAGAAAGAGATGCAAATGTCAGTTTGTTTGATTGTGAGACAACTTCATGGTGACATTAAATTTGTCTAGAACTTTTTTCATTTTACATATATACTCAACACAGACCTTTGAGCAGCAAAAACTGTGTCAACATGTAGTGTAGATTAATTATGATGCCAGTAGCAGCTGAATGTAACATTTAGTCGACTACAGTGAGTACTCTACTTGAGTGTTTTCTTTCTTTATAATCTACCTCACAGCAATTCAAAATTATTAAACAAAATTCAACAGAACATATTCTAGTTTTTACTGAACTATTTGACACCTTTAGTTACTTTACAAATTAAGATTTTGCATGCAGGATTTATGCTTATAAAATATAGACAGTGTATACAAGCAGAGCTGAAACAACTGGTTGATTGGTCCAATTCTAGATTGACTAATTTGATCATCTCATTTAAGTAATATTTCATGTAAAAAGGCAAATATTTCATGTTCCAGCAAATTTGAACAAACCAAACAACTAATCAAGAAAATTATTATTAGTTGTAGTCCTAGACAGATCAAAGAAATAAAAGAAAATTACACATTAGCATATGAGTAATGATATTGTAATGATAGTATACCACTCTGCATTGAGTACTTTTTGTTTTGATACTTAAAGTCCATTTTCCTGATAATACTTCTGTTACTTAAATAACATTTTTAGTGCAGGACTTGTAATGCAGTATTTCTGGTATGAGTACTTTTACTTAAAGGATCTCAATACTTGGATATGAGCAAACAGAAAGTGCTTATCATCTATCTAAAACAATAGCAGGGTCATGCGGCCAAAGAAGTCAGTGTGTTTCCTGGTAGGAGAGTAAATGGACCAATGAGTAAGAAGGGGGCGGGCTCAGGAGCAGCACACATGAGTTGTCAAACAGGTTTGTCTTGTGCTGCTAAGTGGTTTCAAACACATTCACACACACATTCTCTGTAGGACAGCGCAGTGTGTTTGCTGGGCTACACCAAGAAACCCAGGAGAGGCTCAGGAGCTCAACAGGAGGTGAGTTTTTCTGTAGAAATACAAAACAACAACAAAAAAAAACAGGTCGACAACTAACCTACACCTTCATACAAGCAGAGTTGGGCTTGTCAGGGCAAGACCAGTGCGCAGGCCTTGAGTCTACAGAGCCTTACATGAGGGACTTCTTTGTTTACCTGCCTTTTGTGTTGCTGTGTCATTTGCCTTTGGCTTCATCTTTGTCATTTACTCTCAGTAGCTGAATGTGCCGACTCTTGACTCAAACACACATACAGTAATTAGTGGCTCTATTTTTGTTTGTGTGACCGACCTCTTGACATTCCTCTTTGGTTTGTAACACACCAACGTCTTAATGATATACATCCCAGTGCTGGTTGTCTTTACTGGTGAGGGGAGCTTGCTTCGTTTTGTTTTGTTTTTTTGTAAACTGAAGAGATCCGAGGACCTCGAGGCAGGTGAGGGTCAGAGGGGAGATCCAGAGAGTTTCACAGCTCTATCAGCAGGAGTTTTGCCCGGCTCAGACTGGAATGGCAAATATGTAGAGAA
>NW_019473454.1:0-2017 GCF_002814215.2 Seriola lalandi dorsalis
AAAAAAAAAAAAAAAAAAATGCATTTTTATATTCAAAAGTTTTCATGTAGTTTGCCCTAGAAACGCATGTTAGGGTAAGAAAAACAGTATTAGGGCCATATGGTGTCAATATCAACAACATGACTTTGGTAAGGCTGGCCAATCCCTGAAGAAACAAATGTGTTTTGTTTTTTTAAATCCCTCTAATTGCTACCGACGATTTTTGGCATAATTTTAACTGGCATAGTTTCTGAGTGAACATAAGGATGGGCAGTGGAGGAGCGAATTATGTTGCAGGAGTAGTTTGAGAAGTTTTCTATGGATGTTTGAATACTGATTGGTTTATTTTGTTTGGTTTTTTTTTCTTCCTTTTTTTAGCCATGAACCTGAGTTGCCGCTGAAATCCACTGTAACTGTTGTGAATCCAAGCTGACTACAGCTGCCATCCGCTTTGAAGGAGCAAGCAACAAATTTTTCACAGTCAGCTTTCAACCTACAGGCGAAGAGTGTTTTCTCTTTTTTTCCTTTTTTGTAGCTCTCATCATAGAGAGTCCATACAGCTTGTGGACAATTCATACAGACTTTGTTTAATCTATACCATTCTTTTGTTATTTGTGGTGAAAGCTTAAAGACTAAATTTCCAACACTTTAAAATGTGTTTCCTTGGAGTTGATGTCACAGAACTCTATAGATATCTCATCCCTTGTTGCTGGTATACTCTCAGTCAGACACAAAATGGGAGGCCTCTCCACCATGATCACAACAAGGCCGAGTAACTTATCAACTGCGGCTGTGAGCCACCAACGCGCCTGGTGTACACAATGGGACCAAGTGCTATGGCCTTGGGTTGAACAAGGTGTTAAGTAAACATCCTAATGGAGATGCACAAAAGAGTGATGAGCTTTGGGTGAAGCCTTCTCATACACAATGAATTTAAATCAATGGCATTAAAAACCACCGAGGTGTGTGAAGATGTACTGCATTGATTAGGGGACACAGGCCCCATATTCATAAAAATAAAACTGTTGCGCTGAGTAAAATTTGTCCTTTTGAATGTCACCATAAAGTGAAAGTGATGTATTGTTCAAGCCTGTGAAAATCCATCCATGGGAAATGTTTCTTTTAATACTGAATGATTAGCAGTATTTCATAATAAATGTTAGGTGGTGGTTAAAATTACATTTCTACTGGCTGAATTCTTATTTTGATATGAAGGCCATCATATTGTCCACATTATCCACAGTTGCTGTCCACTCAAGCTGACATATTCCATGAGAGCACCATATTTCTAAAGAATAACTAAAGATAGAGTAGTGCTCCGCTGTCCCAGTTACAGCCTATAGTCACCATTAGGAACTTCTTTTTAAATGATCAAAATGAGACATGAAACATATTGCCTTGAGAGTAAAGTTCCCTACTGTTTTCTTAACAACTTAGGTGACATGCTGTGCATCTGAAGGGATGTTGAATGTATGGGTGTTGCAGCTGGAGGAGACAGATTAAATTACCCGTCCTCCGGTGTGGTGTTTTTCGGATAGTCTCAAAACACGGACACAAAAGTTTAAAGCTGATCGTCGACATGATGGCGAAGTGTTCCCTTGGGATTGTCAATTTAGCGATGGGTGTTCACAGTCTGTCCTCTCTCTGACACACGCATCAGGCTACATTAGGGCTTCTTCTATTATCTATGATCAAAGTAATCATGCGTGTTTATGGCTGTTTCAATCTCCCAACCAAAAAAACAAAAAAAACAAAAAAACAATGGACTGACAACATAATATGGATTCTCAGAGGTTTTTTTTGAAAACCGTGACGAATAGGAGGTGGCAGAGCATCAGTGTCTGTCGGATGAGAAAGTGGGACTCTGGCACATCTTCAGCTAGACGAAATGGGAAATGGAAACAGAGAGGCCACCTTGAAGGTGAAAGTGCCAATAACAGCGGCTGTGGAGATTCTTTTTCGGAGAACAACTTTATTTTGGAAACATCAGGGTGTGATGAAGGCTACAGGGAGAAATGCATTTGTTTTTCACTATTAC
>NW_019473455.1:0-2016 GCF_002814215.2 Seriola lalandi dorsalis
CCCCCGCCGTCTCATGCCTTCCTGCCCTCCTCCCTCTGAGGGTTCTGTCACCTGTCTTGACGGGAAGTTAGACGATGTTCAAAGCTCCTTCTCTTAACTACCCAGTGGTCCTGTCCTCAATTCCCCCACTACTTCCCCTGCTGACCTTACTGACTTTGGTTTAAATTATCTGTCTCCTTTCTCCACAGATGAGGTGCTGAAACTGATCCACAGTCTTGCCACTTTCCCTGATTGCTATCATCAGCACCTATCTGACTGCAGAGCGATTACAATCTCTTTTCAAGTCAGGTGAAGTGCTACTATGGGAACACTTCACAATAATGGAACTTTACAAGCTTTAACAAAGTTAATCAATATCAATAATATTATACTTATAACACTGTAACATTCGTAGTTGTGCACAATCGCTATGCATAATCATATTGACAGTTTATATGAGCCATGAGAGAGGAAAACCACTGATGGTACATCACTTGTACTGTATGTCATCATTTAAAACTGACTTCTAAATATGGTTGAACCTCTTTATAGGAACACAGCAAGTTGGAAATATTTTATCAGTCATATAAAAATATTCATCACACACAACATCCGTACGTCCACACAAGATTCTGTAGTAAAGTATGGTAGTAATGTAAGATACTGTTTCCATCTACGCGGCAATTCCAGCCAACTGCATCAGTTTACTGCATTTAAATGAGCAGCAGTAATATGCAGAAATTAAGCCTCTATTCACAATAACACTTTGCTTACAGTTGCCCATCAACAATAGTGTATGCAACTCTGACCAAGCAAAGATTAACTCAGTTTTTCCAGATGATATAATGGACCCACTTGCATATTGACACTGTATCCGCTACATGATAATCCAACCTCTTTGAGTCAGCTTGTAACATAAATTAGCATCAGCTGTATTGATGTAGAGCCATTTGCTCTAGGTGTGAGTATTGGGGCCTAGACTATGCTGGCCGATATGTGCAGCAGACCAGGTGAGCGCATGAGAGTAAATCTATACATCTGTGTGACGATACAAATCTGTATAGATTAATATTAGACACAATATTAGACACTGTGAAAATGCTGAATATAATGTAGATTATAATATAAAAACTGTTTACAATTAACAATAATGTGTGTCAAAAGTAAAGTGTAATAAATAAGTATAATATGAGTTTAGTTAAAGCTGCACTAAGCTGCACTTTTATATAAACAATGGCTCAAAGGGCTATGTGTAATGTGAGAGTGGTCGCTTGTGGGGATGAATTCACACAGAATTATTATGCGACTGCATTTCCCTTTTCCTCTAAGGAGTATTTTAGCATCTTTCAGCGCAACTTTACTTATTTAGTTCAATCTCACGGTTCTTATTTCAAGATGCAGCAGGCAGCTGTTTTCAGCAAAGCATCTCTGATAAACCCACTCTACCTGCTTATCATGGCAGGCATAAGAGATAATTGTTTGATTATTATTCGAAAATCGATTCATGCTTCTTCAATATTTTTTCCAGTTAAGTAGTATTTTGCAAGGGAACACAGGGTGGACACAATGGCACACTGATAGTGTATAAGGCAATCCATTTCAATAGTCATGAAATAAATGGCAATTTTATGAAGTTTTTGAATTTTGAAAATTGACGGTTATTGTTGGTAATGCTCTACAACAACACCACAAACCGACTCTCAGAAAGAGTCACAACTTCTGAACATTTGAAGCTTCACAAAGGTGGTATTTATTGCATGAGACTGCCGTTGCATTAGATTGCATTTGACAATATGTTTCAGGTGTTCACGTTCTTTTGTCCACCCCCCCGTGTCATTCAATGTTAATGGACTCCCTCTGTGAAAGATGTAAATCAGTATCTTGAATCGAATCTATCCACAGATACGATTTTAGCGTTTGAAAAGGATTGGATAATAGGAGCCATTTGTGGAACCATTTCTATCATCATAACAAAGGATTCGCTATTTAAAAAACAATCTTGTGACTGTGACTTCATTTTCAAAAGGACACGGCACT
>NW_019473456.1:0-2016 GCF_002814215.2 Seriola lalandi dorsalis
ACACACACACACACACACACACACACACACACACCTCTTTGACTTAAGACAAAAAACATACAGCTGCACTATAAAATAAGAGGCAGAGGAGGAGAGAATTACAAAGCTTTACTGTCAGTTGTCAATGGCAGGAGAGAGGGTAAAAAAGAGGAATATGTAGAGGGACTAGGGATGTCACTTTTTCACAAAAGTTGAGCTCAAATGAATTCAAACTAACGTAAAGTAATTTGTTTGAATTAATTCGATTGCAACCCATGTAATGTCACGCAGAGAATGGTGCGTCCTAGTTCATGTGTCTTTTCAAGACCACATGGATGATGCATGTGCTGTATGAGACAGTGGTGGGAATGAGGAAGAGGGAAGACAAGAAAGGTGAATTAGTTGAGATGAATTAATGAATTAAAGCTGGAATGCAGGACTTTTACATATAAATGAACGTCTGATACATTCAAGCCCTTACCAAACGAGTTCACACAATGTTGATTAAGCCCATCAGCACCAAGTAAATCTCTCTAATCTGGTGTCTGTGGTGACATTGCCGTATTGGGTAACCGGTAGCGATGCGTCTTAAGTCAACCAGCAATGATTGGTTTGCCAGAGCTGAGGAGGCTAGTAACCATAGAGATGGTGACGGTGTAGGAGTATGGTGGAGCCTTTGCCAGAAAAACTCAGAGGCGTCCAGGAGAAGTTTCTGATCCTTCAGATGTAAAAGAAACTTGATGATCAGAGGAAGGATTAAAGCCTAAAGAAGAGTTGAGGACGTATGTCAGGTACATGTTTGCGTCATTATTCTCGCTGCCAGAGGGGGGAGACAAAAGTTCTGCAATGCAAGTTTAAGGATGAAATACAATGAAAAAGACAAAAGAGAAATTGATACAAAGGGTGGTACAAAGTGAAAAGAAAAAACAGGAGGCTACCACGTGGGGGAACAGGAACTGTAATATCTCCGTTACTGGCAAAGTAGTTCTTTGTGGTTTTATGACTTCATATATATGATAATAATAAAGCTGTAATAAATAGAGATCCTTTCTCTCACTACTTTTCTACTGTCTCACATACACGTTTACACACAAGGTGTATACTAAAATTAGTTGTTTTCTCCTTAACAATTATTGTTAAATTAAAATGTATCAAACCACTGGGCAAAAATAGAACCAAAAACAGGAAATTCTATCTCTAGGTTTGGTGTAGTGGATTCCCTTTTACAGTCATTCAGGTTGTAAACATAAATCTATAACTTATTCACCAAAGACTCTTCTTTGAATGGCTTGACATCAATACTCTGCGCTTTCAAGGTTATGATGTTGAGTAAATGGAGAACAGTTTCAGTTAACATTTAAAAAAAAAAATTTTTTTTTTTTATTAAATAATATGTTATGTTAGCTGCTTTGCAACAACTGACTGCAGTTTGCTGCTAAATATATTTATCTACCAAAAACACACACTCAAAAGTTGATGGCCTTTTCATTAACAGTAATCAGGTTTCTGAATGTATGTATGGTTGTGGAGTTATATTGTGTATTTTTGTTTTTGTAAAGTGTTATTTTGTCATAAATTACCATGTGCCTGGATTGGGAATTTTGGAATGAGCAGCAATGATGATGATGGCCTTTGTTTTCGGTCACTCAAATGTTCAAAAAAATTTCATTGTTACACTTGTTTCTTCCTCTTCTGATTTTATGTCTTGATGTCTTTCCTGCCATCTCCTTTTTTTCTCTCTCCTCCTCTCTCTCTCACCTTTTAAATTGCATGCATTTTCTAGGCTTTTCCCCTGTCTCTATTGTTATTCACCGAGTGTGATCTATGTGTGTGTGTGCGCGTGAGTGGTTCTGTGTCATACTCGTGTCTATGCATCATTCCAATGTGTGTGCCACGTTTCCAAGTGTGTTTGTGTGTATTATGCCTGCAGTGATGCGTGACTAATTTAAAAGCTGGTAGTACATCTCCCCTTTAACAGAGAGGCCAGGAAGCGGGGCAGAAAACACACACACACACACACACACACACACACACACA
>NW_019473457.1:0-2015 GCF_002814215.2 Seriola lalandi dorsalis
ACTTTAAGTTAGCTTCCTATTCTTTTACAAACTCAGGCCTTGTACCTGTTGCCATCCTACCACCGGCGGGTGGACTTCAGTCTCAATAAATCAATAAACTCAGTATAGTATAGTCCAGGTTGTTCTCCCGAAGAGATTAATGTAAACTTTCTAAATATCACCGCATCATTCTAACCGTTTGCTTTTTCCCTCAAGCACATGAAGCGCTCAGGCTGTGTGCCTCTCTCTCTCTCCCCTCTCCTTCCTGTTACTCTCCGCAGGTCCCCCCGCCTCCAGAGCTGTACAGTCTGGACCTGCAACTGTAAACCACCTACTGCCCCCATGATCCTGTTTAACACCTGCTGCTAAACCTGCTAAAATTTACTATAATTAACTTTGATTATTATTAATGTTATTAGCTGTCATTACGTTTTTTTATCAGTAGGAGCACTATAGTTGCCACTACATTAGTATCGCTGTTACTGCCGCTACTGTCACTATTATTAATATGGCTATCACTGTATGTTCTTGTTCTTTTCCTCTGTGCTCTCTCCAGCTCTCTCTCTCTCCAACCCAACCAGTCGAGTTCTGCTCGAGATTTCTGCCTCTTAAAAGGAAGTTTTTCCTTGCCTAGTGCTTGCTCTTGGCGGGAATTGTTGGGTCTCTGTAAATAATTTTATAAAGAGAAGGTCTAGACCTGCTCTATTTGGGAAGTGCCTTGAGATAACTTATGTTGTTAATTGGCGCTATACAAATAAAAATGGACTTGACTTGACTGTATGTTGTTCATGTAACAAATTGGGGTTTGTTTGGGAATAAAAACTACAGTATATGAACAGTAATTTCACTTTGACTGCTTCAGAGCAGGGCAGCAGTGCACAGGAAGCTTAAACCAGATTCTGGTGATTTTCACTCATTCACACAGGAAGCCAATCACCCTTAAATGATAGCAGCTCAGCGAGAGAGGCTAGGAAGACCCTGTCAACAAGTCTGACACCTTCATGCTGCTGTAGCCCTTTGCTCTGGTTTTGTAGCCTAATGTAGATGTGGACTGCTTATTACAGTACAAATGGCTCTGAAGGAGACCTTGATGCATTCATTAGAATCTGGGAGTTTATTTGTAATGAGTTTAGATTCAAGGATTTACAGTCTTTCACCGTGCGCTGTTTATCTTGCTGTGATTTGTTTACATCAGAATGTATGTACCACTCAATATAATGTGGATGTTTGAGCTACATGATGTTGGAGGGATATTTTTGGTCAACAACATTCCTGAGATGAGTTCCGCTGGAGGACTGTGGGGTAGCAATAAGACACCAGAGAGGAAAAAGGTCCTACCTGCTAACTCGTCCGGTTCCAGTCCAGTTTCTGTGTCTATCCCACAAATAACAAAATAGTGGGCGAAGCGACAGGGCGCCGCGCCGGACACCGCGGAGCTGCCACTCATCCCGGCTTCGTGTGCAGCTCTGTCCGCTCCTACTTGTTCAAGCAATACATCTCCAGTGAAAAACTGGGAAACTGGATTGAATTCTCGACTCAGAGAAACGGCGTCGATTCTCGGCGGGAAAAAGAAAATGCTTCGTGGTAAATCAAAGTTGTTTTTCAAAGCTGTTCCGGTGAGACTTGGCTTTTCGCGGACCGGAGCTTCCCGACACACGACTGACTGAGCTGTAGGAAAGACAGCGCTGTATCCCCGCCTCGGCGCAGCTCAGAGAAGCCGCCTGGATGGGCGGGATATTCAAATCCAGCGTCCTCTATTCAGTCTAATCAGTGTGCTGACACCGAGGACCAGATGCCTTTTGTGTTTGTAATAATACAGTATAACAAATGTTAATGTTCCTCCCTAAGTGGCCGACTGAACGAGACACGTGTTTGGTAACGTAATTAAAGCGGTTGCAGCCACAGTGAATGCAACGTCTACAAAGGTGCAAATTATTAGGGCCGATGTTGTGTCGACTTCTGTTTACCCAGAACCCTAACTCCACAACACTATGAGGTGGACACAGACTTGGACCCAAGCTTTCTATAACTCTTAA
>NW_019473458.1:0-2015 GCF_002814215.2 Seriola lalandi dorsalis
ACTGACTGGGCTGCTCTGCTGACCAGAGATCAGGACGCAGACTGAGCAGGAAAGGCAAAAATTAGACACTGATGCTGTTAATCATTTTGCTGAAAGACGTAAATTTAAGATAAGTGACTAGAGGTGGGGTTTCTCATGGACTCAACATGTGGCTGTTGAAGGGGTGAAATCAGCAACTTCTCTTTTAAAAGACTCAAAGCCTCAATAATGATTCGTTTTTTTTGTGTGTGTGTCTTTTGTTTAACCTGCATGGGTCTGTTCTACACTGTCACTGCTGATTTATGATCCACTTCTGACAAGGAAACTTTCTCCTCTGGCGGCCGCAACAAAATGAGCTTGAGAGCAGACTCTAAATCTGATGGGACTGCAATCACTATTTATGCACGAAAAAAGAAGGGAACAGTTTATCTGCTGGACTGAGACTTGTATCCACGACTCAAGACACTTTTGTTGTTTCTCATACCATAATTTATTTGTGTCCTAATCATTACTGTTGAGTAGTTTCTTAGTTTTTCTTTGCATGTCCTGCATGGGGATTAGAAACACCACATTTTATCTTCTGCAGGTACAAAACCAAACTAAAACCCTAAGTTATAAAATAATAAGAATTTACAGTTAATTACGTATATATATGTGAGAAAATTGAAATCGCTTGAATCACCAAACAGCAGTTGAATGAAAAACGCTGTAAAAAGTTTATCCCTACAAAGAGCTTTTTCTTTTCATTTCTCCAAGGAAGTGGCTAAATTAAATGTTTCATATTTCAACAGCAAACTCAGTCTTCTGTGCATCATCTGTATTTACAAAATCAAATTGTTTTTATCTTAGACTTAAAAAGCCGTTTTCATCATTGTAAGCGCTGCATACAACAAATCTACTATACGAAGCATTATGAAGTTCCCTGTAAGCATGTAGTTTTTCCTGTTCCTTTCATTTGCTGTACTGCTCTTCAAATGCATTTTTTATGAAATCAGATTATATACAAATTAGAATTTTGACTCCCACTGTATGCCACCCTGTGCTCCTCCAATTATCTGACCGTCTTACAGGAGCTTGTTCACTGTAAATGTGTTGTTGCCAATTTACTTCAGAGGAGACACCACCTTGGTCATTTAAAATGCAAGTTACTTCACATTAAATTAATTTAATGTTGAGTTAAATTAAGTTCACATGCAGCCTAACAGTTATACCTCCTTATTCCTAACAGTGTAACATTACTATACATGCCCACTGCGACCACACTACAATCAAATCTAAACCTGTGCGGATTCACACCTGACTGTTACCTGCTTTTTATTTGCAGCCTCTTCACAATCTGCAGGTGGATTCTGACATAAGACAATGACTCTGTTTGACGTTAATTAAATGAAAAACTGCAAACATGCACAACAGCTTGATTTGAACTTTCAGTGTGAGTGTTACTAGATTCATGACACAAATGAGATGGGACAAAGTGCTTGGATACTATAACACTGTCTCCGAGGGTTAAAACGTTTGCAAGAACACACAGACACATACACACACACACAGCCATGGGGTAAAAGGAGACAGCAGAGTCCTGTCAAGCCACAGAGCCTGATTTATCCTCTGTCGCTGCTCTCATTCCTGTCCTGCAGACCACAGACATGAGGGATGCCTTTAATTTCCCATTAAAATGCCCTGGAACAACTGAGGGCTGAGGAGGCAGTGTGTGCTGCTGTGTGTCACTGTCTTGTGTGTGTGCATTGCTTGATTAGACCGTGTAACAGTGGTATGTGTGCGTGTGTTTGTGCATGAAGCTTTTGCAGGCGTTTCTGTTAAACTGCACAGACACCAGAGAACCAGAGTGTGTGTCAGGAAGCGGGAACATAAGCGCACATCATTCCAGATGACATGGGCTGCAGCTCCAGGGCCAGGCCCACGATAAATATTAATGGCCAAGAACAAGTGGATTGGGAGTTGAGTTATCAGGGCGGGCCTTCCTAATTGACATTTTACCTGCTGTATACCTTAACAGGGCTGTAAAACACCAGGCC
>NW_019473459.1:0-2014 GCF_002814215.2 Seriola lalandi dorsalis
CTCCGAGTGCCCTTATGGTTTAAATATGATAGATAAAATACACCGTCCCACCTGTGGGATGTTTTGGCCTTGGTAGTGCAACTTTATTGTGTTTTGGTCTGTAGTACCAGACTCAGGCATTTTAAGAATCTCCATATCACTGCCACAGCTCAGAATTGGTTCAGACATGTGGCTGTGGCTCTGTGTTTTCCACAGAAAAAGGTACCATAGGCCTTATGTTCCATTTTTTATGACAAACAAAAATATGAGGCAATAGAAACTTACATTTCTACCATGTCTCTGTTCCTTTGCTTCATTATCTATTATTCTCATCCTTTTTGGTTATGAAATATAATTTAACTCTCAAAGGAAACAAAGGTTTATCAACGAGACCAATCAAAAGCGTTGAAGAACAGTATTCTTTTTACTTTGGGTGTCTGTTAAAGTCATAGTTCGGGTTATTTGACGTGGGGTTGCGTGAGGTAGTTATATAGTTTAGAGAAACGACCAGGGAGCACCAGCACAGAAGTTGGCTGATGTGCTCCTCTGGACGGAGTCAGCAGAAAAATGTCTTTTAGCCACTTCAAAAGGTGCCCACAGAAAAAAAGCTATTATTAGTTTATGTGTGTGCTAGATTTTAAAAATTTTCACTGCTTTATCCTGCCATCAAAAACAGCCCTTTCCTTTGGAACGACAGCTTGAAAACCGTTGAACAACCATATTACTTTGCACAAGTGCACCTACGGCACGCACTGTATCACTCCGCAGATCAGCTGTTTGAGTCAGACAGAACTAGGTGTAGGTGAGCTTGTGCGTAGGGATCCGGTAGTTCAAGAGTTAAAAAATGCATTTCTAAAGGAAAGGGGTGTTTGACATCAAGATAAAGTGGTGAAAATATTCAAAATATAGCACACACTTAAACTGATATTACCTTTTTTCTGTGGCCATTTTTAAAAGAATTATGGACTGTTCCATACAGTGCATAATCACGTGGTTTCCTACATTGTAATAGAGTGCTGGAGTTAGTAAATCAAAAGCAAGGAAACTCATGTTACTCATGTAATGATATGAACTATAATTATAAACAGAATAGGATGAAACAAAAATGTGATGAAGCATAGATAATCAGTTCTCAAATACTCCTATACTGTTGTGTCTTTGCGGATAACCCTCTTTCTCTTCTTGGACATTACAGAAAACTTCCCCTAGCGAGGCTGCTATGGCTACAGCTAAGAACTGTGTGTCGGCTAATGTTGTTCCTGTCAATGCGTGAATCAGACCCCGTTTACAGCCAGGACCCGGTCTGGCTGGCTCTGCCTTCTGGCCTCACAAGTGGAGCAGCATTCAGACAGCCATCTTTGCTTCACAGTTTCAGTTTCTCACTATCTCATAGTTGTCTGTGATTTGTGCTGCTTGACTGAAGCATACAGCTCTGATGAAGGAAGGCTTTTTGAATTTTGATCTGAGTACTGCAACTAATGATAATTTTCACTATTGATTAATTGTAAGTCTTTTTTTTTTTAAATGAAGTGATACATTTTGTCTATAAAAATATCAAAAACTCTGAAAATTAACAATCAGATCCAAAAGTGTCAACTTTAGATCAATGGTTATGTCTGACCAACACTCTAAAATACAAAGGTATTCAATTTGCAATAATACAAAAGAGAGAAAAGCATTACTCACTTATCCTAATAGTAATGGATTTCTTTTGATTAGTCAACTCATTATTTCACCGCTAATGTAATCAGACACAACTACACAATACACTACACACAGACACAACTATTCTGAGAGCACAGAATGAATGCAAACTAAACTAGAATGGCTCTCAGTAGAGCGCATACATATATATATTTTCTTCTACTAGATTGGATTATTATCTGGATCCTCACCAAATTGAAAGTACTCAAAAAAGAACAATGGCCTATGTGAACATTTTACTGTTATGTCATGTCATGTTTTATTATTAGTGATGAATTCATGCTTAAACAGCTTTTTACTGTTGTAGCTGGTTGAGGTGGAGCTAATCTTA
>NW_019473460.1:0-4695 GCF_002814215.2 Seriola lalandi dorsalis
ACACACACACACACACACACACACACACACACACACACGTTTGTAGAAACCAAGAATAAACAGCAGGTTTCATTGTCAGCAGACACACAAACAACTCTACACTCGCACACCATTCTTCATTGATCCGTTGTAAGGATTTGTACACGGAGCAGATTGGAATTGGTGTGCTCTGAGCTACAACTGTGATGCAGTGGGTTTTAATTGCAGTGTCTTTTATGATACACAAGCCACTGTATTAAGGAGCTGTAATCATGAAATACAACTCTGGCTGTGTTGACTTGACTGTGCAGCTGGTGTGCAGCCTAATGGCTCAGGAACATGCAGTAACCTCAAATACGTTTCTCTATGTTCTCCCTTTAACTTCAAGTGTCTTTGAGTGCCTTGAAAAGCACTCTGTAAATAAAATGTGTTAATAATATTATTGTTGTTATTACCTTTCCAAGGCAAAACGTATTTAATTGGCTGTCGATTTCTTGGGGAAAATATTTTATATATTTTTTCCATTTCAAATGAACGACGCATAAAAGGAGTTTTTAAAGATTGCGGTTTTAAACAGCATCTGTGTGACTCATCTCTGTTAGAGTGGATTTTGAAGAGGCGCTCAATCGCTGTCCTATTTTCCACGTTATGCCTGTGACACTTGCAGGGTTAGAAACAGCGAGAGACAACAATACAGTGCCCTGTGGCTTCTATTGTGTTGCTGCTGTGAGTATGTGATGGGAATGAATAGAATACAAGCAATGTGATGATGCATTAAATTTTAATTAGCTAACAGAGCCAGTGAAGAGTTAAGAAATCTCCCTCTTGGTTGTAGTTTTCCTTCTGGTCTTACAGAACAAAGTACCATCTCTTCTTATGTGGATATTCTTTACCGTTGTATCGAACCTATGTCCTTTTTGAATTAATCATGGATAATATTCAATCATGAATGCTCTGAAGTTCATGTAGCCTCCAGGCAGCATTGTACATATCAATGTTTAACTTCTACCTTTCTTGGAAAGTCACCTGTGCTACACACTGTATTGAAATAGCAGTCATAAGCCTTAGAACTCTGTGGAACCAGTATTATTTTCTGAATGGATCATTGTTGGCATAGTTACAAGTTATTGTAATTTCAAAACACTGCAGCTCTGACTCAGGTTGTTCTTTCAATAAAAAAAGAACATCAAAACATCTTAATACAATATAAATATACCAAATATACCATGAAAGAGACACTGGTCACTGTGACCATTCCCTTCTCCATGAAGTGATTCCTTTGCAAGACGGCAACAATGTAAAAATAAAATGGGTTCCACGATCCTTGTTTTGAGCAAAATAGTTCACACATATTTAATATCCGGCTTCAGCAGTGTGAGTAGGCAAATCAAGTGGGTATCTTCATCCTAGTAGACACTGGTGACAACCAAAACAAAACACTCTGCTGCAACTGAACAAGGAAAAACTATCCCGGGAAACAAAAGCAGTACATTTTAGTAAGTGGGCCAGGATGTTTTTATAATACCCTTTGATGAGACTAAATCAGACTACAGAAGCCTCATATTAACTTCAGCTAAACATGTGAATCTGTTTTTGCACCGTTCAGGGAGTATTCGCTCAAAAAAGTGCATAGTCCCCAAGTGTAAAGTTTCTAGATGGAAACCTTTTCAAAAACATTGCTGCCTCAGCTTCATGCACACTGTAAACCCGAATAAGTTCAGAAAACTCAAAATTTTTGTCGTAACTGATTACATAAGAACTTTTAAGTTATCCTGATAAATTTTTTGAGTTACACTATACTTAAAAAATATGTGTTCAGTTGACTTAATCTATATTCTAAGTTCAATATAATCTTTTTTAAATTTCCTGAACTTAATATTTATGTCTTCTTCATACTTAAATGATTTGATTGAATAAACTTATAAAAACTAAATTACATGGACTTGCAAATAATAACTGATTACAATGTATTATATCAATAGTATCTACTCAAAATATTACACCTTAATGAACTTAAAATATTTACCACTTGCCAACTTAAAATGTACAAGACGCTGTTTTCAGAGAGCTATGTTTTCTGAGAGGTTCTGCCCCCCAAAGGCATGCCAAAAAAATGTAACTGCAAATTCAGTTGTGCAGATATAGTTGTGTACATGTAACTGTAGAACTCTAACCATGTATGTATGATTGTGCAAGAGAAACATCATCCATGCAATAAAAGGTTCTTGACTAAAGTGTTCCTGTCAGATTTCCAACAATTTATTAGGGTATAAAACTGCACCTTAAAACCTACCTTTTAAAAAGGCATTAACAACTGTTACATTTTAATTATTTTTCTTTTCAGAACAATATATCAGGCTTAGTAAAACTGTGAAATGTCGAATAACATTAAAGTGCAACACCTGGAGTCAAACATTTTTTTTTTTTACAAATATATATTTTAGCAGCCTATTTTGAATCATTGGGGATGAACAAACTTCCCCTTCTCTGCACTGTATTTTCTCAAATAATAAAAAAAAAAAAAATCTTATAAAAGTAGCAGCATAGACATCTAAATTTGTGCAAATGAAGAAAATGAAAAACATACAGAATAAAACAGAATAAATACAATAAATAAAAGAAAATATAATATAAATAAATAACTGAATTACCATTAAAAATGAGGGCATACTGATCAATGAGGTGAAGGAGGCAGTACAATAAAATAAACAAAAAATGTACCTCTAATTCTAAACTTATAAAAAGCCCACTGGGCATACGCAAAAGTGCTTTCAACATTTTAACAGACATGTCTATAATATCAGACACATCTAAGAATGAACAACAGAACAACATGGCTGTAATAATGTTGGCCTGCTGAGTGCAGGCATGCATTTCTCAGCTTGTTTATTCCTTTAACAAATCATTTTTCAGGGAGAGTAGGCATGGTTTCAGTGGTTTGTTATCATCCAGACACATCAGCACTTTCTGGATGAATGTGAATGTGTGAGTGAGCTTCTTTGGATAATCTAAGTGTAATGCATAGATTAAACCAAGCAGCACCACAAATGCATCAGCCAACCTGGGAAGCTCGCTCATAACAACTTCATCCTCTATCACAATGGATATGTTCTCAGGGCTGAAGCTAATGGAACCAGTGGAGTCAGGGACCACAGAGAGGATCGCTAGCGGTGTGTCAGTGGTCTCCATCTCATCTTCACCCTGCAAAACACAAGAAAATCAGTTATAACGACAAATCCAGAAGGATGTGACATAATCCTTGTTTGTAGAGCCAAAATATATTATTTCTTCCTTAACAAGTTCACCAAGTAACTTTAAATATCATAGTTCTCTTCCCCTCTCCTCTTCTCTCCTCCTCTCCTGTCCTTTTTCTTCCTCCTCTCCTCTCCTCTCCACATCAGACTGAAACTGTCATTTTATCAGATGCTGGGTGTCAGTCTGTCATCTTATATTCTAGATATAGTGGAGGGTTCAGTTCCATGGCTACATGCATGGATCTGAATCACCTTCACTAGAAATTTGTTGCTACTGTCTATTTACACATGCTGAAAGTGAAAACCATTCCTATAGATCATTAGCAGGGCGATCAATATTTTTAAAAAATTGTATAATCACTCATATTATGTTGTAGAAACTCAAAGAGGCCCCATGAAGTAAAAGTTTTCCTCACTTCACGTAATATATACTTATTGCTGTAGAAATATGATACTGGAGTGGAGCATGAGGAGGCATATTGAAGCCCAAGTAACTTTAAATATCATAGAAACCGAGATAGAGGCGAGCTAAAGAAAACCTAAGGAGTACTGAAGAGAGCAACGTGAGCTAGAGTCAAGTCAAGCACAGAGCGATCGGTCACTGTGTGTGTGCAAGAGTGAAGCATAGCTCTGGCTGCAGAGACAATGTGTGTAGGGGAGAGGTGGGCGCTGTGTGTGACTGGCAGATTCTCGTCTGAAACCCTAATACTTACATTACAGGTTTTGTAGAATTCAGTGTCATCCTCCCGGAGATACACTGGAAGTGCACGAAGAGCCAGAGTGCGTCGCATGTTGATATCATGTTCTTCCTAGATTGAGAAAAAAGAAAAAATCTTTATAGAAATATTTTGCCAGCATGCCCAGTCCGTGTCACTGGTATAAGAATGTAATGCTTCAGTTATGTTAAAAATAGTAATCTATCTATGATTCAGCAGGATGACTGACTACTATCAAGGCATCTGTAATCTGTAATGACAACACATTATATGATCAGCATTGTCCCCATGGAAAAGTCAAACATAAACTTACCTCCAAGTCATAAATTCTCAGCATCTCTCGCAGTGCCTCTGCTCCCTTTCCAGTCCTTGAAGACTTCTGTCGATACAGTGCAACTAGTTTTGGTGTGTATCGGTCAAGTTCACAGTAAAACTGGTTGCGTAGATTCAGGTTTGTAATGCGATGAAACTCTGCAAACACCTGTACACATATAAATATTTAGGTAAAAACAATGTGGAGTTGTCAGATATTTTGCACATACAGTTTAATGTTGCTTAAGATGCAAAATGCGTAAATGATTATGTATAGTGTATTACTTTGTCAATCCCTTATTGGCGAGGACAACTCCATTAGACAACCCTTCTCAACATATTATGATTTTTTGCAATGTCTAATAAAAAATAAACTTTCACATATGCAGCAACTGCTTTTATTAAAACATTTCACCGATATTTGAAACAAGTCG
>NW_019473461.1:0-2014 GCF_002814215.2 Seriola lalandi dorsalis
TGCATTGTTAAAATATATTCCAATCTCCCTGCGATGTGGCTCACTTATTGTCTAGGTGAACATTCCCAGGTGACGATGACAGCGACGCCGTCGACACCCAGCGCCGACCCCGCTCCAATTTCCTCCTCGTCACATTTCTACACAGCTGCACTCAACCAGAGAGAGAGAAAGAGAAAGAGAGGAGGAGGAGAAGAAGAACAAGAGGGAAGTCATCCTCCAAATGGAAATGGCCACTTTGAAAGAGGCCCCTAGAAAATGGGCCGTCCCCCAGTGTAGTTTCATTGGAGACGGGGGCATCAAAGGAGCTCTGCGCTGCTACAGCAAAGGATACTAATGATCCCATGACGCTTGGAAAGGGGTGCTGGAGCGTTAACCTCGCTCTAGACGACCCATCCTATGTAGGTCAAAATGAATAGGTTCTGCCTCAACACCTCTCTACCTGAAAATGACAGATTCTGTCCTCCTTTTTTCCCTCTTTTATCTCAAAATGACAACGGAGGCTCCCTTGTGACACATCTCTGGGTTTCACTGCTGTTGATGCCACATTCCAGCAGCTTTTCCATCATAAGCCTCACCCCACAATACCTCAGTTTCAGGGCTGCAGCATTAGCCTACTTTTTTTTCTTTCTTTTTTTTTTTAATTATAATTTTACTAATATTTTTTAAATAAAATATCAATTGATATTTGATATTTTTTAGAAAATTGTGTTAATAATTTATTTACATTACAATTCTTGAATATTTTGTTATGATTTTTTTGATATTTTAAAAATATTTTTGCAATATTTCTCTGATTTATTTTTTAAAATATTTTATTAATAATTTTCAGATGTTTTATTCAAATTTTTTTGATACTTTACTAATATTTTTAAACTGTTGGTGTAAAAGTATTGATTAGTGCAGCTTTAAATATTAATCAAGTCAATGCTCACTTGAAGCACGAGACAAGACATGTTGAAAACCATGTTCTTTATTCGCTAATATTAACAACCATTGCAGTAGCCTAAACCTACCAACATGTGGGTTGCAGTACATGAACTCCGGTCCTTAGATATTGTCCAGCTATGACAGCCAACCCACTTTTATGTGACTTTCTGTGCAGTATAATGATGTCGCTTCTCAATTGGCAAAAGCATTGGCAGTGAACTTGATCAACGTGATTCAAAATGTATTTTACAAAACAAATTAGGTGCATATGAACAGAATGTTTAGAAGACATGGGTTTGTATATGCAAGCATGAAACAGCCGTACAATATCAGTAATGATCAATATCAGTAATCAGTCATTTTCATCATCATATAATAAAACATCTGCACTTCGTATAGTTAGAAAATTACAGCATGGGCCTTTAATTTGAGACAAAATGACTTGCTGAGGTGAATCTTTTGCTGGTTTAAAATGTTGTGTTGATTAGACATACATTTTACAAGCCATGTGTGCTTTGATAATTTGATGTGAATAACATCGCAGATTGGGAGTAAGGGTGTAATATTGATTCAGTCACACATGTTCCCTTGCAACAGCAGAATAAAAGACATTTGCGAGAATTAATGAGCTGATTGGATTATGATGCAGTATAAATTCCCTCATTCAGTTCCCTTATGAGGTAATAATGACACAATTTATTCATACAGACATGTTGCCAGATTAATTTTCCACCAATTTTGAACAATTATCATTATTGGGGGGGATTTTATTCAAGATAAATGAGGTGAAGAAAAGTTTTGTTGGCTTCAGTGCTGATGAATACACAGACAGAGCTTCCTTGTTAAGCACCACTTCTAATTCAAAAAGCACTCTCATTCATCATTCATAAAGATTTGTTTTGTGTAGTTATTTTATTTGTTTTTCAGGCTTTGCTTTTTCATGCCCAAGGCTTGTTTTCACACAGGCAAATATGTCCATTGTAAGATTGGAGAGCCGGTTCCCTCCCCTAGGACTCTTTAAGGGTGTTTAAAATGCATTCAAAAGATACGTGCTTGTGCTAATGCCCCTGGATGCGCCACGCATTCA
>NW_019473462.1:0-2014 GCF_002814215.2 Seriola lalandi dorsalis
TTGTTGAATAGAGAAAGAGTGAGAATTGAAGCATAAAGGCAGAGAGACAGCCACCAAAAAACAGAACGCAGAAGAAGAACTGGCCACTTTCTGTTAGATGTGAAGTTTGCAGGTTCTGGAAATTGTTGGCGGATTTTACACATACCATGCATTGCATCCATTGTGTTTAGTACTTCGCCTCAGACACTCGCAGCATGTTAACAGACGTGCAAAACATGGAGAGAGCAACATCAGCACATGGGATTCCCAATGTCAGTTACGTAAAATAAAACTACTAAAAAGCTGCATCCTCTCTCCATCAAAGATGTAACCGAGACCCTGAGTAAAATGTCTTCACCTACAGTTCGGTTATGGCTACGTGCACTGTGAATTCAACTAACTACGCAGATGTAAGTCTAACCATTAGATTCTTACTGTGGGCACACATTTTGTGCCGGAGCAGCTGAGCAGCTTGAAGCTGTTTTGTGGTCAGTCATATTTTTAAGATTGAAAACTCTTAATTAAATCAGAATATATAGCAACTTCCTCCTCCTTACGGTAGTCAATAATTAGACATCTTGGTGCGGCCGCTGAGCTGAAATATATTTCTGAAGATTTACAGTTTGTCGGATCTAATGGTAAAGTCGTACTCTGTGCAATTCGCCAGTGATAATAGAAATTATTGGGAGATCACTGAACATAACTAGATCTCTTATGTAACCTTTGCATACCTGACACCTGATTTACAATATTACATACATTATCTTTGTGAACCCTTTGCCTTTGAGTGGACAGCAGCTCTCATGCTTATCAAAGCAGGTAAATCCTGACCTTATAGCTACAGTCCAGAAATTCAATGCACTCCACATCTTGCCTCCAGATCTTGGTTTCTATGAAAGCATTTTCTGGTGAACTGGTTGATCATTATCCATGACATTTTCAGAAAACCGAGATATGTCAATATTCTGAAGCTCAATGGGCTTGTATAATTGAACTAAGGGCCCTTGGTTTCCATATGCTGAGGGCACAGATGTTCCCAGTGGAATACCAGTGACGCCTGATGGAATACAAAAGATGGACAGGATTAGGCTTTGTGCTGTTGACTGACCTTGACCTATTTTTTGACCTACACCCTCACTCAATCACATCATTCTATATTGATCAATAAAACTCAGGTGAATGTGATAAAAGATGTGCCCAAATAGCGACTGTTACCCTCTGAATATCTACATTTTCGTATTAGTCCTGTGCACCACTGGCTAGCTTTGTATAACCAGGCCTCAATCAAACTCAAAGGCACTATCCCTGTGAAAATAGTATTGATCAAAACTAGCATCTATCCATGCATAAGAGCTTGTTTCAATTGATTTTTCCTCTTTGAGCTGAAAAATATAATAGAGTTGATATGAATTACAGGGTGTTTTGCTTCAATTCATCAACAGAACCCAGATAACACTTGCCGTCGCCAGGGAAACATGATAACAGTTTTTGTCTGTTTTTCAACAATCAATTACTTTAATGCATTTTGTTAGTGTTTACAGAGAAACACACAGAAACAGTCTGTAGAAGTCACCTACTGTAAATATGCGGTTTACAGCAGAGACATGCAACATATGGGTTCTGAGTGGGCTGTAGAGGATCATCATTTAATTCCTCTGCAAATAAACCACATCTTATGCTAAATAAATATAATGCTATAAAAAGTTGCTGCCCACTTGTATCCTTCCAAACTATCCCAGTTGTCACGTTATACTCAAAGATTTGCTGTCTCTAATTCCCAAGCTCAAGGCTGATCAGTGTTATTCTAGTGACATCTCTCCTAAAGCCTTCTGACATTAAGCCTTTATAAGATAGTTATGGGTATTACTCTGGTCTTGCAACATAAACTACTTTTTATTCCTTTACCATCATGTTTAAATAAAACAGCTACAGCAACAGATTAAACTCAGTAGGCCAATAGGCTACCTCTTGAGTTGTTAACAGGCTATTATAGCAGTGTTCTCCTTGAAGTGTCTTCTGTAGGTTTTAATATTAC
>NW_019473463.1:0-2014 GCF_002814215.2 Seriola lalandi dorsalis
GTGTGTGTGTGTGTGTGTGTGTGTGTGTGTGTGTGTGTGTCTCTTTGGTTTCATTAACATCTCAGTGTGTCACCAATCACCAATGTGTCATCATCTGCTGCTCCTTTGGACGCCATGGGAAAAAAATCCACTGATGTCTCTGTCTCTCTCTTTTCTCGCCCTCGCTGATACACAGTTGGAGACGAAATCACTTCCCTCCGTGTCACCTTCACTGTCTCGCTTTGCCTTTTTGTTTCCCTCGTGCTGTCAAACAGACTCCGTCTCTATGATGCACATTATTGTGTAAATTCAGTTTTTATTTGTGGTGTTTTGTTTGGATTTCAGTGACCTTTATTCAGAGGACTGAACTTGAAGTTTTGTAGAAACCTCATTCTGAGTGTCTGCAGTGTTGCACGGTGTGTAACTGTATTTCCTGGGGCGAAGCGTGACATAAACCTCAAGTGTAAAACAATGCCTGTTGCATCAATATGTTTCACTTGATGATGGTTTTGTTCATTGTAATTGTATTTCTCTGCTCTCTGGTGCAAAGTATTTAATGGTATTGTTTAATTGGATTGGTGTATACTGAATTATCACATGGAACATTAGCGAACAAATGGAGCATTAACGGTGTAAAAGAATAACCCTAAATGAGAATTAACTCATCATCTTCAGTTGAGTACTTTGTCCACATCAATACCATCAGCTTCATCAGCAGAAGTAGAAAAGAACATGGGGTTTTACCAAAGACAAATATTATAACTTCACTCTCAGCCTCCCAAAATCTAACAGTTGTAAATATTGTCATGGCGTCTTCAGGTACGTAAGAAATCCCCAAACGAAAACAGCTTTTCTGTGACTATTTCCCAGAGTAACTGCATCTGTCTGCACATTTAAATGTAGAAGTTTAGAAATGAATCAGAAAGAGCGTCACAGTTCGGCTCTGTAAACATACAAATATTCAACTTCCATCACATTTACTGCTTCATTTCTCCGTCTAAATGTCCCGTGTTTGCAAATGCACTCAGACTATTGGTTGACACAGTCAGAGAGCGAAGCATTCGGCTCCAGAAAACTTTGTTCACGCTGCAACAAAAAGTTATTTTCAATATCAGTTAATCTGAGGATTATTTTCCTGATTAATAGATTCATATTGTTTATGATTCATCAGCAAACGTTCCAAAACACAAACACAATATCGATTTGTCATAATGTAAGCGGACAGGAAGCTGGAAGCTTCAAATTAGTATCAAAATAATTGCCAATTCATTTCCTGTCAAATCTATTAATCACTGCAGCTTTAATGTCACTTGTTGATTGAATTCAATGCCACAGTTTAGATGCATAAAAACAACAATAATAACCACATTAATAGCAAAGTAGTATAATAAAACATATTTGTGTCCATAATAATATTATTAAACTTCCTTATAATAAAAAGAAAAGAGCTTTTCTATCGCTGTTGTAAACCTGATCCCTGTGTGACGCAGCACAACCTGAATCCATCAGACCTGCTATAAAACACGTCCTGCTGCGAGCAGATGGTAGCCGGACACATTCGGAGAGAGGATTCCCCACCGTTGTGTGAATAGAGGATCGGTTGTTATGAACGCTCCCCTACACAATAGCAGACAGGGGAAAATAACAATTCAACCTGCCGTGTGTGTGTGTGTGTGTGTCGGTGCTTTCAACTAAAACGATCGGTGGCTTTTGTTTTATCAAACAGTCTCCAAACAAATGCTGTCAAAGCAGAAACTCACCTATAATGGAATTAAATGAAGCTGGAGCTAAAAATTAAAATGAGTTTGGTAATTATCTTAAGTAATTCTGAACTGGTGGATGGGATTTAATCAGCGCGGCGTTGCAGTCGGCACTTCACGCTGTCATGAACTCCAGTCAGAGTGATTAGCCAGAGGAGGGACGGGCCCCATTTACTCTGAGTCTCGGGGCAAGGGATGAGATTGAATCATCCTTTTGCATGGAACACACTCCATTAACGCCCTCCCTCCCCACACACACACACACACACACACAC
>NW_019473464.1:0-2012 GCF_002814215.2 Seriola lalandi dorsalis
CCAGCAGCTTACATAGATGGATTACTCAACTCACGAAACACACACACACACACACACACACACACACACACACCTGTGTAACTTGTTCCATGTACTGTTTTCTAATACACACTTGTGAGACTGGTTTTGTACAAGCCACATTTATCCTGGGGCCTGTGTGTGTTTTCTGCTTGTGTGTGTGTGTGTGTGTGTAGTAATATATGATTTCTCTGCTGTGGAGGCAGCAGAAGCCAGGAGTCGTACAGCGTATTGAGTCTAAGAGGTGTGAGTGCCTCAGTATATACAGTATGTAAATAAAAAAATAAACACCTCTAATAGAGCAATTTACATACCCATGCTCACCAAGATATTTTCCTATTCCATAAACATGTCTGACATGCAAAAACAAGAGAATTAATTCAAAGGAATTTTAATGCTAGTTGTTTATCCATCACTTATGAATATACATTTAGAAAAAAATGTGATTTAATATCTACTAAAGTAATAATAGCAATGCCAAAAAGGTACTGGTGAAATAGAAATGTGTCTGTTCGGTGATAAAAAGCTGTGTGCATTATTGTGCTTTGTCCTGGAATAGCTATTCACTGTACAGGCAGTAAAGACAGGGCAAAGGTGAGGGTAATTTGCATATTATAGATACTAAAATCACTGTTGTGTAACTCTATAGCTGCCAGTGATGACACAAACTGATGATGATTCATTGGCTTCTGAAATCCTAATTTACTGCTCATTGTCTATTACATAGGGAGTTTGGGTTGAGACTTAGTGATTTCAGACACAGCTCCAGAGTTACCGTATGGCGGCATCAGTCCCACTTCAACCATAAAAAGGCTAAAATTCTCCATATGGAATTTCATTAAATAAACCTTCCCACCTTTGGAGCCACAAATAAAGAAATAAATCATTTAAAATTTGACACATGGAGGTGTAACACAAAGCTAACAATGCTTTCTGAATCTATTGACAGCTAGCATTACTCAGCTAGCCAAAACCTACATAATGCTACGTGAGCTAAGGTAATGAGTGCCAGGCATCTATGATAACTAATAAAACTGTTATTAATAAAGTGTCTCACCTACTGGCTGTGAATTTCCGACTCCTGGTTCTAAAAAGTTAAATAGTGTAACAGTGTGTAACTAAACTGACCAGCAGCTAGTCTTGCTAATGTTTGCTAATTATACTCCAAATCCCCCTCAGTACACTGTATTTTAGTTCTATTTTACAATAAAATGTAAACTAACTATCTAATCATCCAAATGTTACAGAAGATGTCGAAGATGTTGTAGATGTCATGGGATAAAAAATGTTGGTAACAGCACGGTTTACTTCACAATAATTATGATAGAAATTCAGGTAAGCCAGCAAATAAAATAGTTTCCTAAATAGAGCAATGTATTAGATTGTCTTTATCAACATTAGAACAGAAGCAGGCTAAAGTGGGAGAGTGTAGGTCACATGATTGTTTTGTGACACTGCTTCCTACTGAAGTCAGATACAGTTCTGACGTTAGAATGACTGGGTTTCAATCAAGCAACCACAGTGGTTACAATCTGAGGTTTGCGACTCAAAACAGTGGCCACTGAAATATTTCTCTCTAACCTCATTACTATTGTAGTCAATATCCTTCTGTAAAGTAGAGTGAAATGATATATGCCCAATCATTCCTTCAGAAACATCCTCTTTTCTTCTCAATCTCTACTTCCTGTCATCTTTCCCCCTCTGCCTTCCTGCTGGGTGAACCCTGGGAGTTTCCAGATGACAACAGGAATCTAAATCATACGACTAACATACAGTATATTAGGTCTATAACTCTCAAGGGCATGAAAGCCCTTTAACAAGCCATGAGAAGATACTGGCAATTCCCCTACTGTGTCCCTTTACCCCCTCCTCTCTCTTATACCGGCCTCTTATTTTCCTCTGTGAATAAAGCCCAGAACTTTACATCTCCAGCTCTGAATGGGGCCCATCAGGCGATTTCTGAGCCATATCTCACAAGGGCATGAAAAAGTCTC
>NW_019473465.1:0-2012 GCF_002814215.2 Seriola lalandi dorsalis
GGGGGGGGGGGGGGGGGGGTGGGTGTGGGAAGGGGGTCGGGTGAGGGTTATTGGTGGGGACACGGGGTGAGGGGTATTGTTGGGGAGAGGGGTGAGAGCACTGGGGGTGTGGGGCTGACAGGTGGAAAAAAACACTCTCATCTGACTAGCCTCCTCTATCCTTCCATGGGGCCCTGTGTGAGCAAAGTAATGAAGTCCAAATTACAGCACAGGATTGCTAAGAACAAGCCTCTATTGTTCCCCCTCGGGGCACACTAAATGAGTGTCACAGCAAGCAGCGGGGCACAGACCGTTACTGCACTATTTAGTCTGTCCCGTTGTCTCAAGATGGCCCCGTTTCAGAGGTTCTCAGATCAGACAAATACTGCTCCCCTCCTCCTCCCTCCTTCGCCTTCACCCTTCCTCTGTACAGCCAACCCCTCCCCAACTCCTCACCCCAAAATAGGCCAAATCTCCTCTATTGTGTTTCGACTGCCTAGTGTGAAATTCACTGTGACGTTAAATGTTTTCTAATGAATAATTACTGAATGGATATGCAGGGGGAATATGTGTAATGGATTGTAGACTGCATTTTAAAGACGTCTTTTTTGTCTCTGCTCCGTGGTATTTACAGGACAAAAACACTTGGCCTTTCTCAGAAGAAATGAGGGCCATAGGCGGAGGATAGAAGCAGGGGAGGAGGGGGAACGGAGGGCTTTGTGTCAATTAGATCCAATGGATTATCTTTTTTAATGTTTTTACAGAGAGAGTTGAGAATCAAAGGACTTCTGCTTCCAAAGGAGAGAGAGAGAGAGAGAGAGAGAGAGAGAGAGAGAGAAAAAAAAAACAAAACCAACAAAAGCTGTGAAAACCTTTGGTCTAAGTGTTGGTGCTGAGAATGCAAAACAGATTGGTGGAATTTTTCCCACTATGCTTCTTAAATGTGCCGCTGTTTTGGGCACCCCGAGTCCATTTGCACAGTGTGTTATGTTTGCTTGGTGCGTCAGCTCTAGTGAACTGTGGGCTGCCAGCCAAGGTCCCTGTGTGCTGTGTAGTGATCATTAGCTTCTGTCTGTTCGTCTGCACAATCACAGAGCTTTGCTTCAAAGACACATAGGACCTCTAGACCTCTTATTTCAATTGAACTAACAGGGACCATGTTTGTGCTTTTTTGGGGGCTTTTTTCAGCGTCGTCCTCCCCCATGGAGCTTTTTATTCAAACATTCATTCATCCGGCCGCATTTGTCAAAATACGTGGCTGAGAATTTGGATATCATTGTTATGCATGTAAAAATGTGTTACACTTTGTTATTGTTACTTTGGCAGAGTTTGCTTCCTCTAATAATCAGGATTAATCTAACTGATTAATACACACATTTATAAAGTTATTAACTCTAACAAAATGTATAACTGTGAAACATTGAATGTGTAATGGTGTTGAAAAGGTGTTTTAGAAATAGAGAGATCTGCAGATTATGGTGCAACAGGAACAAGAATTTACACTTTTAAAAGATATTTCTGCATCTCTGAGGCTGTGCATTTAGCTTCCTTATGGTTGATGCAACTTGTTGCACAGGGTCAGCTGGATATGGAGGGTGCCCTGACTGCCAGGGACCGGGTGGGAATCCAGGATTTTGTCCTTCTGGATGAAACCACAGAGACAGCCTTCCTCAGCAACCTCAATAAACGCTTCAGCAAGGATCTCATCTATGTGAGTCTGGGAAGGGACTATTTAAACCCTGCTGTCAACAAATGTATGTGCATTTTCACAATAAATATGACAACTTTTGACTCTTTCTTTTAGACCTACATCGGCACTTTGTTAGTGTCTGTCAATCCCTATAAAGAGCTGGACATCTACAATAGGAAACAGATGGATATCTACATGGGTGTCAATTTTTTTGAGCTTCCACCACACATGTGAGTGTATAATCTGCATCTGTAATGTGAATTTGAGGGTGCATGTACCTGACTTAAACAATAATCTAACTCTTGTTGTAGCCCAAGTTCATTTGTGAAATATTGTGATTGCT
>NW_019473466.1:0-2011 GCF_002814215.2 Seriola lalandi dorsalis
CTCTTCATAAATTGAAAGTCTTTTTGTTTTGGTATGTTGGTCAGACATAATGAGCAACTTGAGACATCGCATTGGGCTCTGGGAAATTGAAAATGATGTTACGTGCAGCACTAGCGGTTATATAATTTATGGCTGCAATTTATGATTACTTCATTATGCATCAATCTGTTATCTGTATTTATTTAATTGTTTACGCTATGAAATGTCAAAAATAGTGAAATTTCCCAGAACACGAAGTGACCTTTTCATCGAGTTTTGTTCAACCCAAAGTTTGAAACCCAAAGAGGTTCAAAAACAGTCTCATTTGAAAACCTGGAACCAGAGAACATTTTGTGTTGGATCATCAAGTTTAAATTTGAAACTGTCTGAGGTCTCAACTCCACTGAAATCTGTGTATCTGTGTTGCAGTGACTTTATGGTAGCTGTTGCTGTTTTCCAATTTTGGTAGAGACGAGCGAACATGAGGAACCAAATGTCCCTTCTTATCATCTATGAAACTTGACCATGAAGAAAGTATTTCAGTCGACTAATGTAGCGTGAGAGTCAGGGTATCTGTTGTAAACAGGTTCCACAATAGCGCAATAGAGTGTTTTGCTATAGTTTTATAAGCTTACAAACGGATAGAGGTTATTGTGATGTATGTCAGATTAATATAAACAAAGCACTCTATATATCTCTCATTGAATTGTTAATGCCTACAAACATTGTAATCCACATAAATCATAATTTATTTACTTTAAACAAATTCAACCTACATTTGGAACAATCTTTTTCTTGTTCCCATGATACTCATTTTCCCTTTCCACTCTCCTTCTCTAACTTCCTCTCACTTTATCCAGTCATGTGTCCTCTGTTCCAGATACCCCTGGCAGGACTCGGTGAG
The DNA here is from genome assembly GCF_002814215.2 of Seriola lalandi dorsalis. Taxonomy (NCBI): domain Eukaryota; kingdom Metazoa; phylum Chordata; class Actinopteri; order Carangiformes; family Carangidae; genus Seriola; species Seriola lalandi. Next base: position 884 of record NW_019473466.1, read on the forward strand.
ACATTCCTGCTCTGGGTATCTGAGGGCAGGGGGTTATGGGTTGTGCGTACTGACGTTCGGTCAGCTGTTGCCTAGTTCTGTGGCTGTGGCACTACACAACTTTTTTACTGTGTGCATGTCAAGCATTTAACACCATGGTCAAAAACTAAAGCTGGGGCAGAAAGGGCCGTAAGATGCAGTACCAGCGACGACCACTAGACGCAAGTTTCCAAAAATATTGGGCTGCATTGAATTTCCTTTTTTTTCTTTTTTTTTTTTTTTAAATAAAAAAATAGTAGATTTTCTTTTTTTCCAGCAAAAAGTGTTGGCATTAGTTTCAAGACTTCCTATGGATATTGGATATTTTGAGAATGATTGGAGGCTTTAAGAGTTGCTTTGCCTGACTGAGGCTTCAAAAACTGGGCAATGATACCTGTGTTCAATAGTTTATTCGCTCTAATATTCTTTGTGTGTGTGTGTGTGTGTGCAGGATATCAACGCCCATGCATGCGTGACAGGAAAACCCATCAGCCAGGGAGGAATCCATGGACGTATCTCAGCCACCGGTCGTGGTGTTTTCCACGGCATTGAGAACTTCATTAACGAGGCGTCCTACATGAGCATGCTGGGCTTCACCCCTGGCTTCCAGGACAAGACCTTTGTTATCCAGGTACACATGCATGCTTGGTTTGATCATAGTAGAGGCATTTTGCTCAAGAGGAAAGAGATCCTAAATGTACTGCAGATATCTGCCCACAGATACTAACACAAGATTTAAGTTTTCATTTGAAATCGTGATGAGGGGTTTTAGAGCTGCGCTTCAATCACAGCCACGCCATCTGTTTTAGCCTGGATCTGATCTCCTCTTACCAAGCAGACGGCAGTGAACTGAAGGAGTTTCCCTTCTTTGTTCAAGGGAAATAAGTCACTTAGAAAAACTGGGACCAACAGTTGTGGGAGACCAACAATTAATTCCTGCATGTTGAGCTTTGTGAGTTTAAAAAAAATCAATTATGTTATTGAGCTCAAAGTTTGTTCAGTCATGGAAACCATGGAAAGGTCTTGCTTTTTTAAGTGTACCACTGATTTAAACTGTAAATCTGTTATAAGAGGTGTGTGTGTGTGTGTGTGTGTGTGTGTGTGTGTGTG
>NW_019473467.1:0-2010 GCF_002814215.2 Seriola lalandi dorsalis
AAAAAAAGGTACAAACAATACTGGTCCCAAGAAATAGTCTAGCACATAACCCCTAGTAAAACAGTAGAATGTCATTGTTACACTTACACTTTTATCTTTACATATCATGTTAATAAGTGAGCTTTAGAGGTGCTGACTGGTAGATTTTTGTACAAAACATGGCTAGCTGTTTCCCTGTTTCCTGTCCAAGCTAAGCTAACTGGCTGCTGGATGTAGCTTCATATTTTACAGTCGGACAAAACATCCGAAGACATCATTTTGGGCTCATATATTGATATGGACATTTTTCATAGTTTCCTCAAGGTTTACAGACCAAACAATTAAATCAGAGAAGTAATAACATCAATAATAATGAAAATAATTGTTAGCTCCAGCCCCAATCTAACAGACATAAGAGATATCAATCTTCTCATCTAATTCTCCCCCAGAAAGCAAATAATTACATTTCCCAAAATGTCAGACTATTCCTCTAACAACATATTGATAAGCTCCAGAGAAGCAGGAAAATAAAGAGACCTCCATGCCAACCACAGTGATGTGACAGTTATAACGTGGTGAGGCTGGAACTGTAGAAAGCCCTCCAGCCTTTATACTGAATCAGAGGTAATATGGGTCGCTGTTGGTGCATTCTAATTTAGACATCACTCCAGGGGAAGATTACCTACAGCAACACACTCCCAGAATGGCAACACACATTCCTTCAACTTCGACCTAAAAATACAAGTGGCTTCATCATTTGGGGATCAAGCCATCTGTGCACTGTAGGCTGGAGAAAAATAAAATGGGTGTAGTATGGAGGTCACCTGGCTGAATTAATTTCATTTTTGAGGGAAGTTCTTTGTGCTATTTTATTGTATTGTGAAATGTTGTGGAAAAAAAAAATAATTTATTTAAATGTAAGTTCAATATATTATTATGCAATTTCTGTTACAATACATAGCATAGCGTTTTGCACACAACTTGCAACATTTATAAGAACAATTTAGCATTGTACTTCCACAAATTTGTGCGATTCACAACAGAATGTTATGAAAACGGTTAGAGACAGAACACAATTGACTTTTTTGACTTTGACATGTAAAAATCACTGGAGTGTCCCCCTTTAAAGCTGCACTATGTAAGTTTAGAGAACTGTGTGGCCATAGAGCACCTTTCTGACCCCTTCTGGTAAAAGAAATTACATTATCAGATTGAAATACTGTCATTTTACTACAGCTATTAAGTTATTGTAGCTAACCTATTTAAAAACAACTGCCTATGTACACATCCAGCAGACACAGTAACATGGACATCTCACTGGACTCCCACTTCTGTCCACGTGAGACATGCAAGTCCAATATTCACCCAAATTTCACTCAACATTTAGTTCTATAGTTTGAGTAAAACATATGTGTTATTAGTTGGCTACACAATAATCTTTCTTTAGTCTTGTTTACATATTTTCTCTGTAGTTTCATTTTCGATATTCATTTCATAAATCAATTCATAAATCCTTTGCTGAAAAATGCATGGTCACAGTTCTGTATGCAGAATTTACAAAAGCTGTAAGACTCAACCACACTCACAATATACAGGCTGGAGAAACATTGTTAAATTATATACCTACACATTTGATTCATAGTATTTCTGCTCTGAAGGAAAAACTAAATATCATTTCTGCCTTTCAAAGATACAATGTAGGGAATGTGAAGGGCAGACAAAACAATTCTTTTCCTTACTTTGAAAGTCAGATAGTCACATTTAAACCACTAAGGACACTAAATGAAAGAGAATAGGGTGGCCAAATGGTACCATTTTGAGATATTATTAAAAAGGTTTTGAGGTTTAAAAGCTTTTTCATTATACCTGGGCTCCTTGAAATACCAGCTTGCAATTATTCCCACACCAACTTTGTGCTATGAACCAGTTAATGGAAAACCGCAGCACTTATATCTCTGTCAACATGTTTGAGTGCTTGTTTATGTTTGCATGCGTCTATGAGAGATAAGCATTAAAGCTATATATATATAT
>NW_019473468.1:0-2010 GCF_002814215.2 Seriola lalandi dorsalis
ACACACACACACACACACACCTTTGACGTGAAACAGATGTAAAGCATAAGTGAGAGTAGGCAGTGTCTAATCTAAGAAAATGGGCCACTATTGTGTATCAATCCTTTAGAGAAACTGAGAGGATAAGATCTTACATTCTCACACATACACACACACGCTCTTGTCTTCTTTATCTCAGACATCTGGGTTCATTCACATCTGACAGCTCCAACTGTGGTGCGTCTGCAGCTTTTTTCTTCACTCCTTCCTCTCCTCCTCCCTCCTCCTTCCCCTGATCTCTCTGCTCTCCCCTTTTCACCTTTTTCAATCAATAGGAATCATTCATTCAGGGGCGTGTAGCAATCCCCTAAATCAGACGCGTATGCATACTTCACTCTGGCGGTAAGCATGCTGTCAGTCATGCTGGCTGTTTGATTATTATTCACCAATCCAGTGCAAGTGATCTGCTGCTGCTGCTGTCAGTGTCTCTCCTTGCTTTTACAGTGGACACACCCAAGCAGACAATAAACAGACACAGGTCAATTCAGGTCTTCGTAATGTAAAGTACATTTTCTGTTTAACCTTGAAATCTGCATGTGGTACTCTAAAAGCAATGTTATTAAATGATCTATAAGTGAGCTTTTTTGATAAGCGATTAATTGTTTACAACATTTTTTAAGCTTTAATGCCAAACATTCCCAAGATTCAGCTTCTAAACTGAACATCATTTGGTTTGTGATTGTAGGTCAGACAGAAAAAGCTAAATGAAGCTGTTACATTGGGCTCTGGGAACTTGTGATGGGAATTTTTCATTATTTTGTGACATTTAATAGACTAAACAATTAATCTATTGTTTAAAAAGAAAATTGCCAGATAATTGAGGATGAAACAATCACCAAAATAAATAAAAACAGTGAAGACACATCTGTAACAAAGGTCAACAGTACACTGGTAGGCAGAAGCAGCTCTATGGGTTTTTGTGTGTGTGTGTGTGTGTGTGTGTGTGTGTGTGTGTGTGTGTGTGTGCGAAATGCCAGAGTTTGTGTGTTGTGTGTTTGAAGTTCCCAGATCAAAAGGTATTGTGGATGTTTGGGCCAACCTCCAGTCCTAATTACATAGGACAAGAGGGAGGAAAGAGCAGTTTTGGACAGGTGGGCGATCTGGCCTGGCCTGCTCTCCGACAGCGTGAGTGAGAATCCTCTGCGCCTCCAGCTCTCAGATAATGTACTGGCCCACCCCGGCTCATTTTATTCTGCTTACTAAATCTTAAAATTTGAGCCAGACAATGCATTTTTAGCAGTGAGTAATGATGGATTATTAAACCTACAGGGCACTACATTTGTATAATATGTGGTTTTTATGATTAATGATATATCAACAGATGAATATGAATTCCAATAAGACCAAAATAATCTCCAGTACATTTGAAGATTGCAGTAAAAAAAAAACCTTTCATCAAGCTTGACAGAATAACAGTCATCTTGTTTCACTGCCTGAGGAAAAAGTCCATGATTTTCAGTGACTTATTTTTCTGTTTGACAGCCCCACAGCTGGTTAAATTCCTCTGGTGGGCGGACTCTTTTGCAAACACTGGAAATGACGTGTGGTGGAATAAATGCGACTATACATTTGGAAGCTGTGACACAGTTTGGTGCACTGGAAAGATGAATTCAGCACAAACTGCTGTCACAGGACCTATGGTTTGGATTAATTGTTTTCCGCTGTACTGGGTACAGGTTGACAAGAAGCACGGTACCTCCGGGTGAACATGTTGTACAGTTTCCTTCGACAGATAGGAACTGTTGCGCCAACCTGGCGGCGCAGCAGTCGCTAAACGGAAGCCATTACTAAGTAGATTATGTTGTCTGACCACAGCGTGTGTGTTTATGTGTTCGTGTTGGTAGATCTCGGCTGGGAGTGATTGCTTCCAACAGGCAGGTCCATCTGTCACTGTGGCGACAGTGCCTTGGTGACCACGGGGAACTGACAGACGGTCTCCAAGCAACGGTTGTTGTGGTGAACAGCTCTCTG
>NW_019473469.1:0-2009 GCF_002814215.2 Seriola lalandi dorsalis
ACACACACACACACACACACACACACTCAGGCATTGTCTCATTATTATACTACAAACACAAAGTTGCTTTGGTGAATAAATTGTTTAGAATTAAAATGCATGTTGTCAAAGAGAAAAAATGGGTTATCAGAGAAGTTTTTGGAATCGCTCTGCAGCCAGAAGTGTGTGGGTGGAAGAAAGGGGATGCAGAAACAGCTGGACAAAGGAGCATGAGTCAAACAAAGAACTTTATTTGAGTCATGAAACAAATCATGTTGCAGATATGACAAAAACAAATCTGCTCTCAGAGGGATTTTAATTAGAACACCAGGTCTTAACTCAGGATGTTGTATGTAAACCCTGTAATCTACAGTGAAGTGCTTCAACAGTTTCTTGCCATGATAAGTTAATAGTAGTTGATAAACTGTTGTATAATTGAAGCAATAATTAATCAGTTTTATAATCTCATTCCCTTATTATAACCCTCATGTTTTGAACGTGACCTTTAACGTTGAGCCAGTGACACACATGTTGAAAATATCACTCATAAGAATTGTTTAGTTTCTGTTTCACAACGTGTCTTGAATATCAATGCTAATATAAAGTATATTTGAATTAAAACTTCCATGATTAGTTTGCCTGGCATTCTTGTAGTGTGTGTGGGCAGTTTTAGTTTGAGGTCTCATCATCAGTCCTGAAAGGGTCTTTTAGCTGCAGAACAAGTGTTTTTATGATTGTGAGATTAAAGGGCACATCTCATGGAGGACAGATTAATGATAGCGTGGTGTAAGTTCATTCAGTGCTATTACTGCTGCGTGTTAACACATACCTCAGTGTTTTAAGTGCAAAGGGCAAGCTGCCACTGCACTGTAAAGAGGACGGTACATGTTGTATAGGCTCTGTCGTGTTGTAAGCTTTCCATTCCCTCACAGTGCAGTGTGTTAGTTAAACGGGTGGACACAATGGTGTACAGGAGGAAATTTAGGGAGCGACTTGGTGAATTAACCCCCAGGAATTTGGATCATCCAGTCCCTGTTGGTTTGGTGGACATAGGGGGCAGAAGGGCCCTGATTTATGGGCACCCCTGGCGTGGGCTCTCCTCACACCCTGTTCCTGTTCTCCACCCCACTGACTGCAAGGGAAACAGCCAACGCTGTTCACTGGCCTGTAGGGTGTGTGGATGGAGCTGCAAGCGTCCACACACAGATTTTCCTACAATATTGTTTTAATACTAATATACATTGAATTTTTCTGCAATATAACAGCAGTGTTAAACCTTTTTCAACTTGCATAACAATTAAAAAACAATTAGACAAATCTCAGTTATTAAGTAAGGACTTTTCCTTGTTTTGCAATGCAAAGATAACATCTGAGCAACAAAGATTTGGCTGATATAGTATCATTACTTACCAGGTTTGCTTCTGTAACAGGGAAGCATGTGATAAAAAATGTTATTGCAATCGAGGTTTGCCCCTTGTCCTTTTCACCGAGTCATGAACTGCTCACCCTCAAAGACACATTGTGTGATTGTAACAGCAGAAGCTATCCTCCTTCCTGTGTGCATCTGTATAAAAGTGGAGTTCTGTTAATAGTTAGAGTTAGTAGTTTTCAGACACACTTTCTCTTGTAGCTAAAACCACAAAGAGGAAAAAGCTTTCTCCTGATCCCCTACCCCCACATTTCTATCACTAGAAGGCTCCAGCAGCTGGGTTACAAGATAGAAACAGTTTAAAGGTTGATAGGACCACGGAGGAAGCCATAAATAAGACTGCCATGATAGCTATTTATTGTGGTGTGGAGTGGAAAAGAAAGACTCTATTTTATGAATAATTAAGGAGGAACTTTTCCTGCCTTTCTTAGGGGGTGATTCCTCGGGCCTTTGTGGTTTTTCACACTGTTCAGTGTTAAACCAGACACTCAGTGGGACAAAATTAACAAGAGTGGAAACAGAAGCAAAGCGTTGCAGCTTTTGCTTTGAAAGAACAGTATATAAAAGGTTTGTGTGTGTGTGTGTGTGTGTGTGTGTGTGT